>NW_010201956.1:0-7111 GCF_000695765.1 Mesitornis unicolor
ATTGTTTGTATTAAGACAGTACCTAAAGAACTGTAAGAAATTCATGAGTCACTACATCTGTTTTCTGATTTTTATATTTATTCTACGGACTTTCTTAGTCTATAAATTGGAAATAATCCAAGAAAATGAATTAATGGATTACTCTGATAGCAGTTTCAATTAAAAAAAAAAAGAAAATGTATAGTGTAGTCAATCAGGAAATATTATGCTAATTACTATAGAGATAACAGCTGTTCATACTCTTTAGATTATTAACACCTTCTACACTACAGCAGGGAAGCATCCCATGCAACGCTAATCTTCCATATGCAAACAAATGCTGCTCCTTCACAGGGAAGCGGGTAATACATTCTTCTCTCTGACAGAACAATAGGCAAGCAACAGCAGGCAGAACAGAAGTTTTATGACTTTCAAGATTTTGTTAATGTCATTGGCGCTGCAAACTGTACAATACATATGCTACCGGTAGAAAACAAATGTGATTTTTATAAAGCGAAAATCACATCCAGACTTTTATATATAAATAAATTACGGGATTATGCCAGCTGTTTTTTTTTCTCTTTTGACTTTTCCCTCTTTTTTATTTTATCCAATTAAAAACAGTGAACACCAAACACGAGTTCTGAAATGGTTTAGTGGAAAGGTCAACTTTTGACTTTATAAATCAAATCTGTAGCCAAATTACTATGATGTTCACTCCTTCTCATTTTCTGGATTATTGCAGTGAATTTTAGCATATTGCTATGTTAAATGTTCTGCTCATGTTATAGAGCATGGAAAAAAATGTTATTTTAAGGAAAAATCTTTTCCTACCAAGGAAACCTGGCTATGATCTGGGAAGAGGTGGAATAAAGTTTTATCTATGAAAAATATGACTTGAATAATTAAAAAATGCTCTTTAAATCTCTGTAATGCAGGCTTTTGAAAATGACATTCAAGAAAGAAATATAAACAAGTTGCAGAATTATCAAGTTCAAGGGGTCTCTGAGCTGTTAGGCCTAAAGAAACTCTAATTAAAGGTAATTGAGAAATTTAGAAGTTGTAAAAATTAAGCCAAGAAAGAGGGAAAAAAAACCCAAAACATCTAACCCTGAAGGAAATTAGATAATTGGATGATAAAGCTATCCCTTGTTATGCTTGTTCTGTGAATGAATCACTCGACAAGGCGAGTGCTCTGTGCACTCCCTTTGGCAAAGCTGTAGGCAGGTGTCTGTCTTCTTGCTGATAATCAGCCAGATTAAAAGATTGTCACCCTCAGCGTGTCCCAGTTCTCCTCACCCTGCCCACTAGATGTAATGTACAAAATTGAGATTTCCCACATATTTGTTATACAGTCAGTTCCCCCTAGTATGGTCTTGTCAAAGTGCTCTGCATCTTCTGTTCTCCCTCATTGCCCCTCTTGGAGCACTGTTCAGGTGCATGAACTATCTTGAATTATTTTGCCTGTGGTGGGGCAACCCCAAGCAGAAGTGAGGAGTGATATCTCTTGATGAAATGAGGACTTTATAAGTCATCAACATTTTATTTTTCAGTTATTTGCATTGCTTACAAACTGCAGCTTCGCTGGTACTTCTGGTCAGCCTACAGCTAAGGAATATTCTTAACAGGGTGAGTCACTCTTGGTGAATCAGCTCTGCATCACTCGGAAGCAGTGAAGTGTGTTTTACCTCACTTCAGCTGGGGACTGAGCTCAAGGGACTGCCAAAACCCAAATTACTGCCCCTTCTTACCCAGAATCCATGTACAGAAGGACACCAAGACGTGTGTCTGTCTTTTTCATACTTACTTAGTCCTCGAGCTTCGTTATTGCAAAGCAATCCTAGGAGCAACAGGCTCTTTGCTTGTGTAGATGATGAGTTGTTCCACAGCCTGTCTCAAACAAGAGGCCACCTTACTTCAGTGTTCACAGGAGACCCAGAATCCGTGTACAGAAGGACACCAAGACATGTCTGTCTTTTTCATACTTACTTAGTCCTCGAGCTTCGTTATTGCAAAGCAATCCTAGGAGCAACAGGCTCTTTGCTTGTGTAGATGATGAGTTGTTCCACAGCCTGTCTCAAACAAGAGGCCACCTTACTTCAGTGTTCACAGGAGACCAGGAAATGTAAAAGGATTTCTTATTTCCTGAGATCTAAGGAAATAAAAAAAAAAATCAACCAAAGTATCAGACAGAGGCAAGCTAGTAATAGGCTGACTTTACCCAGCCAATCTGAGTTTCTCAAGTTGTGCCAGGGAATGTTTAGATTAGATATTAGGAAAAGAAATCACTGAAAGGGTTGCCAAGCATTGGAAGAGGCTGCCAAGGGAAGTAGTGGAGTCACCATCCCTGGAGATATTTAAAAGACATGTATTTTGACACTCAGGGACATGGTTTAGTGGTGGAGATGACAGTGCTAGGTTAACTGGTGGACTTGATGATCTTAAAGGTCATTTCTAACTTAAACAGTCCTATAATTCCATGATCCTGGGGCATCCAAATCAACTCTAATGTACAGGATATGTATATTTCACAGCTGATCTGACAGAGACTCCTTTCACTGAATCTGAGATGTTTCCAGACATCTGAGCTAGCACCCTGTGGTGTCCTTGACAAGCAATGGACACTTTTAGAGCAAAAATAATTTTGGCAAATAGAAGTGCTTAATTTAGGGTAAGGTGAAGTGAACCACTGAAATAGGTCCACAGACAATAAAGGGACAATGGAGTCATTCACTGAGATGCAATATTTGTGGGTTTTTTTTAAATCAGATTAATACCATCTTTTGTATTTAACTTACAGTAAGCTTTGTTCTAATTTAGTTCAATATTAAAATACAGTAAGTGCATCAGCTTGTAATTCTATTTTAGCAACATATTGTGCAGTAAGAACATATTTAATGCAGAAAAACTTTCACAGAGTTGACTTTTTGTTAAGTATTAAAATCCTCAGTTCACTCTTTTTTAGAAAAAGAAAAAATTAAAGTGAAACAAGCAACCTTGTCTCCTCTGGTTTTAACAGTGCTATGTTGGAAACCTCTGCAAGGTTTATTTTGTTACAGACATCTGAAGCTCTGTTAGAAATAGTTTGAAATGAAACCATACTTAGAAGTCTGCTTGGATATTAAAAATCTCCAAATTTTGAATGACTTCCTAGCTTCTATGCCAAGGATTATACAGTGCATGATTTTTGAGTCTAGCTCTTTCCTAGCAATTACTGTTTTAACTGGAGTGTAAAATTAGACATCTGCAAAATTTGTATCTATTGATTAGAGTAGTGAAGAGGAAAAGGGACAGATAGCTCTTGAAGAAACCTTCATCTGTAAATATGACATAAACATGTGGCACGTTGATGAAATGATATTTATAGCACTGAAGCCCCAAATAATGTGATGCTGCTCATGTTTCACCTTTAGGATCGGATGTGTAGGAAGAATTTTAAATAGAAGATATTTCTTTAATATACTAGGAATGTCTTTAACCTACACTAAAGCTAGAAGCATATGAGATGGATCTTTCCTGCATATAGAAAAACACTATGGATCTGCTACCTTTGTCACTCAAGTAATCAAGTTAAAGATTTCCATCATTTAACTTGTGGGAGTATTTTGCTTTGGTGTTTTGGTTTTTTTTTTGGTGAGTATCCAAAATTTTTTAAATTAATATATACAAACTTTTTTTCACTCTTAATGGGGAGAAATTGGAAAACTTCATGGAAAAAAAGGTCACTTGTAAAATGTTATACGTAGGGAAAAGTAATTATGTCATGCATAACTTCACTTTTTGTAGCTCCTTGATGGAAACAAAACGTACTCCTCTCCTTCTACGTAAGTTTTCCCATGGTCCCCCCAAAACACAGGAAGCATTCCATCCTTCCATCTTTTTTAGTGAACTTGTGTTCTCATGAAAAATTTATTACATATTGTGTTCTACATTCAGACAGGGGCTATATAAATAGTTTTGCTCTCAAACAGAAAACATTGACAAGAAAGCTTGAGGAAAAAGGAGTTTGGAAAGCTCTGTATGAATCAACATTTGTCTATTTCTTATACTAGCAGGAACTGGAAAAAGGCTTCCCAGGTTGATGAAAGTTGTCATGTGTTGTGTGTGTAATCATGTTTGGTTTTGCTTTTGATCAGCTTGGGTTTCCACTTCATGCATATGGCATCTATTTTTCTGATGTATATGCTAGCATTCTGTTATTCCATGAGAAATTGGCTGAATGTCTTGGGAAGCCTGGGATGGTTTCCAATATTTGTTTATAATTAGGAGCATCTCAAGTGGTGGTGGCTTTTCACATCAGTGGAAAATAGGAAAAAATATTTTCTTTTAGTACTTATTTAATCATAAGCTCTGCTAAATTGCGTTTCTTAGTATGTTCATTTTCATTCTGTTTATTGTACATTGCTCTTTTTTTTCTGTATTTTTCTCTGCTGCACAAGGACATTGCAGAATTTCCTGAAGGAGGCTGTCACAAGCTAGCATGAATATGTCTATCATAAAACCAATTTAAAACTTCTGTCTGTGTTTCCATGGGCTTTGAATCACCCCTGGAGAAACTGATCATCTACTTGGAGGAGGTGATTAATTTCACAGCACAACTGGTGCTTTAGTTGTTTTGCTGATTGACAAAAGGTGCTAGATTAACCAGAGTAAGTGATTCATGATGTACGGCTGATCAAAGCCATAGTCTTCTGTGGGAATCTTAATTGTTGTGTTAGTAGCATTTTAAAACTTGCATTTAAATCTCTAGCATTTTAAATCTACAGAAGAAATGGATACCTCCCTGCAAACTAGCAGGATTCTAGGAGATACTATGTGAAATAACTGAAAAGTTTTTGTGCTCAACTTCCTGCTTCACAGTTGTCCAGTCAGGACAAAGCTAAATTTTACCACCATTCCTTGACGAGGACAAGTGAGGATGCAGACAGTCACCAGTTCTGGACAAGGTATTACCTCCTTTAACTCCTCTATCTAACTATATCCCTTTTGCTGCTTGTAGGAGATCAGGAACTAGAAAGCCTCTTGTCTTCACTGAAGCCATCTGTAGAGAGCAGATATATTTATTAACAGGTTGCATACATTCATATACCACATGTGCATTCACTCTTTGTATTCCACCTTTCAGGAAAATTACAGAGGCAGAAATTCTGTGAAGGAATTTTCCAGACCTTCCCAAAGACCATATCCAGTCTTGATCCTGGGAGTTCTGAACCTCTCTGCAGACCTGGAGGGGAGCCCCTGCAACTCGTTTTGGTATGCAGAGCATCTCTGGAAGCAAGACTGTGTAGATCTATGAAAGGTAGGTTAGCTAAATATCTTTTTCCCTACAGAGTAGTCAATCATATGGTCCCTGGACCACTCATCCAGAGACTGGTCCCATACAACCCTCATATCTCTTATGGGGAGAGCACTGAGGAAGTGTTCTGATGCCAGTCCAAACAGGACTCTAGAATGAGGCTATTTCTTGGTTGCAATCAGATGATGCCCCGGTAACAAAGAACATGAAAGAGCAGTTGTCATCTGTATCCAGGTTAGGACTTCATGATCTGTATGGATGGGCAACTACATAGGTAAAAAGCTGTTTGGATTATCAGTGGTTAATGGGTCGTGACCCGTGTGGATGCCTGTGATGAGTACTGCAGAGGTCTGTCCTGAGACCTATCCTGTTTAACATCTTTATCAATGACTTGACAGAGGTGGCAGAGCGCATTCTAGTCAAGTTTGCATATGACACCAAGTTGGGGGAACATTTAATATGTTCAGTGGTAAGGCTACCATCTTGAGGGACCCAGACAGGTTGTAGGAGCGTGCCAATAGAAACCTCATAAAATGCAGCAAGGACAAATGGAAAGACCATATCTAGATACTGTATCCAGCTTTGGGCCCCCAAAATAGGAAAGACATGGACAAATTAGAGGAGGCTTAGTGGAGGGCCTCAAAGGTGATGGGGCTGGAGTGCTTGCCCTGTGAGGAGGGCAGGGGAAGCTCATCTTGCTCAGAATGGAGAAAGCAAGTTTTGGGGCACACCTAATAGCTCCCGCAGTACCTATGAGAGGTCACCAAGGAGATGAAGCCAAGCTCCTTACAGTGGTGCACAGCAGGAGGGCAACAATGTGCACAAGTTGAAACAAGAGAGAAGAAATATTTTCCTGAGTAAAGTCAATCAGTGGGAGCATGTTGCCCAGCGACTGAGCAGTGTTCATTCTTGGAATTTTTCAAGACCCAGTTGTGCAAAGCCCTGAGCAACCTGGTCTAATCTTATAGCTGACTGTGCTTTGAGAAGGATTTTATATGAGCCGACATCCCAAGATCCCTTCCAACATAAATTTTCTATCAGTCCTTTGATATTTCAGCAGCTTCTCTTTCAAGATTTGTGTTTAACCAAGATTTCCTAGGCTGCGGCCTTTCCAGATCTTTTAGCAGGGAAGTAGTTCAGATTTAGGTGTTTCTCTCTATCATTCTCTGTGAAGTAAAGTGTCTCCTGTCATTGGATGAAGAAGAAAATGCGACGGTCAAATCACCTGACTGTTAGGATGTACAACATAGATCCCTACTTCTGGGCTACTTGTCTAGACTCCCATTGTAACTGACAGAAAGAGACATTTTTGGGATGACATTAATCTCATCTGAAGGCAGATGTCTAAAATAGGTTGTCTGGATCACACATAAGAATGTTTTTCTCCACTGGCTATATTAAAAGTTTAGATGAATAGCTTGGTTGTAGCTGCCTGTAATATAGTTGCCCATGAAGTTAAATAAGATCATTCTTATCTGAAGTGCTTGCAATTACCCATCAGACTTTCTCCCTTCCCCTTACCTGAGAGCTGCATGACAGACCGAAACCAGCTAGCTCCTGATATTCTTTTCCTTTGCAGGTGGTGGCATGTGAAGCCCTGTGGGAATAATTCAAGAGTAGCATGAATCTGTGTACAAAAATGGCTTTGCCTATTATATAGAAACCATAAATGGCTGACAGAGCTTCAGAAATATTTTTATCTTGATAACACAAATGTCAATTCTCTCATACCTGTCATCATAGCATGAATCAGGTGTAAATAATCTCCCCTTACCCTCATTTTATATTCAGCAGATAACAGCTCATTTTTCACAGAATCACAGAACACAGAATCAC
>NW_010201957.1:0-7482 GCF_000695765.1 Mesitornis unicolor
AACTCCTGATATTCTGTGATTCTGTGTAAGACTTGAACTTTTTTCTTCAAAATAGGCACAAGTGGCCATCCAAAGAAAAAACACCCAAGAATAGTTAAACAGCAGAACTCATGCTTATGAAATACCCTGTGTGCTTTCTTTGCTCCTAATGAAGAGTTCCCTCGAACACTTTTTTATAATGCGAGATTCCTGATATTTATTTATTTATATTATTATTTATATTTCAAACAATGGAAGGGGCTGCCCAGGGAGGTGGTGGAGTCCCCATCCCTGGAGGGGTTCAAGAAGCGCCTGGATGTGGCCCTTCAGGACATGGTTGAGTGGCCATGATGGGGTTGGGCTGACATTGGTCTGGATGATCTTGGAGGTCTCTTCCAACCTGAATGATGCTGTGATTCTGTGATTTATCATGAAACGAAGCCCAAGACATTATCTTTATGAACTGTGACCAAAAGCAGATACCTGATTTATTACACTGTGATGTCCTAAGTCTGGTTTTGCGTTTGTTTTTTTGTTGTTGTTTGTATTATATCTGATGTGAGGATGAAGAGAGTCTGTTTTAATGTTGGTTGACATAGACTGATGTTCCTCTAAAAGACTGCCCAGGATATCTCCTCTTTCTTCAGATTGATTAAAAGATTAAGGCAGTCCACTTCTTTGTACCTTTTACATGAATACTAATGGGTATTTCTCTAAGGAAAGCACATATTAAAAAACAGAATACAAGATGTAGAGAGAGTCCCAAGGAATTCATAAATGTATTAGAGATGAGCCTGCGGAGAATTCCCACCATTGATTTATTTGAAATGCATTCTTTTCAACTTTTCAGTACGAAGTTTTGGAACTGGCATCTGCATCTTTGTTTAAGATTTGCTGCAGTCATTTTTCATCAGATGTCAAATAAGGCTCCAGTGATTTAGCTGATCTTTTGTGACAGTGTTGGCTTTGAGTAGGCACAGGCAAAAAACTCAAAAAGTCCAGTTCCCTCAGCCGCTCCTCATCATTCTTGTGCTTCAGACCCTTCCCCAGCTCCCTTGCCCTTCTCTGGACATGCTCCAGCCCCTCAATGTCCTTGTGGGAGTGAGGGGCCCAAAACTGAACACAGGATTCGAGATGCGGCCTCACCAGTGCCCACTACAGGGGAAGGATCCCTGCCCTGCTCCTGCTGGCCACACCATTGCTGGTACAAGCCAGGATGGTGTTGGCCTTCTTGGCCACCTGGGCACTCTGCTGGCTCCTGTTCACTCACTGTCACCAACACCCCCAGGTCCTTTTCTGCCTGGCAGCTCCAGCCACTCCTCCCCAAGCCTGCAGCGTCCATGGGGTTGTTGTGACCCAAGGGCAGGACCCGGCACTTGGCCTTGTTGAAGCTCACACAATTGGCCTCAGCCCATTGATTCAGCCTGGCCAGGTCCCTCTGCAGAGCCTTCCTACCCTCAGGCAGATCAACACTCCCTCCAACTTCGTGTCATCTGCAAACTTGCTGAGGGAGCACTCAATCCCCTCATCCAGATCATTGATAAAGATGTTAAACAGGACTGGCCCTAACACTGAGTCCTGGGGAACACCACTTGTGACTGGGCTCCAACTGGATTTAGCTCCATTCACCACCACTCTTTGGGCCCAGTCTCCCAGGCAGTTTTTGACCCAGCAAAGACCGTGTCTATCCAGACCATGCCCAGCCAGCTTCTCCAGGAGGATGCTGTGGTACACGGTGTCAAATGCTTTATTGAAGTCCAGGTACACATCCACAGCCTTTCCCTTCTCCACTGTGTGGATCACTTTGTCATAGGAGATCAGGTTGGTCAAGCAGGATCTGCCTGTCATGAACCCACATTGGCTGGGCCTGATCTGGTTGTTCTGGACGTGCTGTGTGATGGCACTCAAGATGATCTGCTCCATGGCCTACCCCAACACCGAGGTCAGACTGACAGGTCCATAGTACCCTGGATCCTCCCTCCGGCCCCTCTTGTAAATGGGCATCATATTTTCCAACCTCCAGTCAAGTGAAACTTCCCCAGTCAGCCAAGTCGTGATGTTATTTGCAGTATTTCTGTAATTCTCAGAAAGGACTGAGCACGTTTTGTAAATTAAAAACTAACAGTTCCAGGATCTGACCGTTATTCTCCAGAATTTAAAAGTCAGACTAAGAGCACCAATACAAAACTTGTTAGCACCCTTGTAAGTAGAGTTGGATCCAATCTAGCAGTGACGAGGTGGAAGCACCCAACACCTAGGAGATTCCCAGAGAGCTGTTCAGGCTGCTCGTCAGTGCAGCTTACCTTTACATGTGCCTAAACTCAGCATTTTGGGCTTTTGCCTAACAGTTGCCTTTGTGTTGAACTGTAGATGGCTGTGATAATCAGAAGGGGCTCTTGAAAGGCAAAGGCGGTCTGTTTTCCTAAAATGCTCCGTGGTATTTGGTTTAAAGCAGATGGGCAGCACCAGAAATCTGCTGAAGCTTCTGAGAGAAAACATAACAATTAAATAGGTGTTAATCTTCATATGCAGCTATGCTGCTGACTGAAGCATTGGTGAAGACCAGGCACCATCCATCTTCAGGTTTCCTTAAGCGATGTGGATGCTTTACTCCCTCTTGTCATCCAGAAATGGACCACTTTATTCCTAAGAGGAAGGTTTGAACCATACTTTGTTTAAATGGGAAACGTCACAATTGGGCCATGCCCTTATATATTCAGTTATGTACAGGGTAAAGGTACAGAGTACCCAACTTTTTGTTATTCTGTAGCTTTACCTGTCTGTTGTCATTGATTTCTCTGCCTTTTTGTGCAAGGTCTTGTAATAAATCGATGCCAAATTTCAGTTGTAAAATGTTTAATTATTCTGTAGTAATTGTCAAGGGATGTGTTGTAACAGGTCCCTTTTTCTCTTCCCCTGCAGGGCTGCATTACTTCAAAAACATTGTGTTAGTGGGCTCTCTGCAGGATCGTTACGTTCCTTATCACTCCGCTCGCATTGAGATGTGTAAAACAGCTTTAAAGGATAAACAATCAGGTAATAAATATCCTGCAAAATAAACACATCATTCAGGTTAGACCTCAGATTCATCCCATTTAATTTTGGGTGCTCAACTCAGGTACCTCTATTCTGTGTTTAGACACTGGGCTGACTCTGTAGTAATGGAAAGTGAAAATCCATGTGGGAGCTGCTTCCTGCATATTCTGTTTTAACAGCATAACACATATCATACAGGCCAGAATAAGAGGTATTTGTTTTGAGTTCGAGGTCAAAGAACTGTCTTTGTTTCTGCTGATTCACACAACAACTTTTCTTTTCCTCTACAGGACCAATTTATGCTGAAATGATCCAGAACCTGCTCCTGCCAGTTCTTCAAAACAAGGAATGTAATTTGGTTCGTTATAATGTAATTAATGCATTACCCAACACAGCAGATTCCCTCATAGGAAGAGCTGCACACATTGCTGTTCTTGATTCAGAAATATTTTTAGAAAAATTCTTCCTTGTTGCTGCCCTAAAGTATTTTCAGTAGAGAAAAGCATTGTAAGAGACTTGGTTATTACCTCATTAACAGATGAATCGAATAATGTGTCGTATTAAAGTATAGCTGCAGCTGTATTTTAAGAAATATTTATACTTTTTATATGGAAGATAATTTATATCATCCACACTTAGGGCTTTTTAACATCAACTTTACTTTCTAGGTAATGTGGCTGTGCAATATTTTTTTTTATTTTGTTCTTTTTACTTTTCTATTTTTCTTAATTTGGGGTACCTAATTATTTGGAGATTAAAGCACAGTGTGTACTTTTGGTTGGTTTCTTATTGGCTCCGTAGGCTACAGAAGTCAGTGTCACTTTGGCTGCATTTTACAGGAGGCTTTAGACACCAAAATAAATTGGATTTGAAAATTCTAATACGGTCCTACACGTCCAGTTGTCGTATTTTCATAGGATCATGGAGTGGTTTGGGTTGGAAGGGACCTTAAAGCCCCCCCAGTCCAACCCCTGCCATGGGCAGGGACACCTCCACCAGCCCAGGCTGCTCCAAGCCCAATCCAGCCTGGCCTTGGACACTTCCAGTGTTTTAGCACTGTAGGAAATTTAACTGGAAAAACCAATGAGCTGCTAAAATATTGGATATTTGAGAATTACCAGTAGCGAGGTGTCTGTTCAGATATCACTACAGCGTAACAGTTTTCTACAGAAGCGTTGTCATCGTCGTTAAATACGTTATGCCTGTGGGAATATATTTTCTACTGATCTCAGAGACATGCTAGTTTACATACTTGATTTTATTACTGGAACTTGCGTTTTCAGAAGCAAACGGCAACTAAGGATTTTTGAATGTTTAATGATAGCTGCCTTCGAATAATTGGGGTTTTGCAAACTGTTCAAACTGCTCCTTACGCTGTCGGTTCTGCAGATGAACACGGACAGTTTTACACGGACTTCCTTGTATGTACCTAAAATAAGTAAATGTTATAAATTTCTGCAATACTTTTATGAATTTAAGCGATTTTTAAATATTGTTAAAATGTTTTATTGACTACAAAGTATTGTAAATATAAATCGATACATCTTCAGATGGGACAATATTGTAAACTTTACCTGTTTAGTGATACAGATAAAATGTTTTTGATATACAGGAATGTTCAAGGTCTATTGACTTTCTACTGGTGCTGAATAGCATTAAGTTTGGTTTCTCGTTCCCTTTTCTCTGTTTCAAACAATAATTCACTAAAGGTGGGAGGGGGGGAAGAGTTACATGTGCGTTCACTAATTGTAATGAACATTTTTTGAAAGATATAAATTTGTTGTATAATGCATGTTTATTTTTAGCATTGTGTTATTGCATCTGGTGTTAATAAAATGAACAAATGACTCTAATGGAAGCAATTAAAGAAACGGAAATGTTCTGCTAATTACCAAAATTCTGGGGAGGCTTTTTTGTATATAATTAATAATTTTGTATTATTGGAAATGAATATAGCAATAATAGTTTATAATGAAGTGATTTTGCATTTGGTTTGTTAATACTTTTCTTTGTAATATATTTTTGTTCTCCGTAGCTTACAAGTTTCAGATGCTCACCTACGGTTTGGCAACGTACACACTTCAAAGAGTGTTTTATCAGAGCTGTGTTAGGCAAGTCCTTACAAAACAAAGGTATCTTAAATACATTCCCACCCTAACAATGCCAGCATTTATTAATGTGCTTTGATTTTACATTACGAAGGTGCTAGTATGTTGTAAATATTTAAACTAAGTTCTGACCTCTCCACTGCCTTTTGTTTAACATTATTCTAGTAGTTGACTAGTGGCTACATTTTGGACCTCAGTTTAGTTAGCTAGATCTTAAAAATTTTCCTCGCTTCTCAATCACAGAATATGAGGAGTTGGCAGGGCCCTCTGGAGATCACCCAGTCCAACCCCTGCCAGAGCAGGATCACCCAGAGGAGGTCACACAGGAACACGGCCAGGGGTTTTGAATGTCTGCAGAGAAGGAGACTCCAATGATCAAGTGGAAATACAGTTAGTCCATAAGTATTTAAAATTTTCCTCTTCCTGTAGTGATAGTGCCCTCTCCTTTATGCAGGTATCCTACAGCAGCTTGAAAGAGAATTATGCTGCTTACTGAATGAGATATAAAAAATAAAGTCTTCACATTCCTCTAGGAAGCTGCCAGGCTCTTGCTCCCTGAACGCAGTGGGCTGCTACTGTTATTTCACAAGCTCTTGGAGATGTTAGGAGGAGGTCATTGCATAAAATGGGAAAAAAGAACACACTGTGGCAATCACTGGGCTTTGCTGCAGAGCCAAGAAATTCTGTGTTGATGGAAAACTGACTCTAACTAGAAGAGTTAAAAAAAAACAAGTTGAAAAAGCCAGTTTTGCTTTTTTAGGTGGAAGAACAGTTCCCAAATAATTTCACATTACTGTTTCATCCTTACCATTTGAGATTGCACAACAGCATGATTTTTCGTGGATTTGTGTTAAGCTGTTAAGGAACACAGCTTACTATTACTTGGCACCTGCAGACAGCTTCGTATGAGTATTTTTAAGGTAAGGATACTTCATTCTAGTCTTACTCTATTTACCACTTGTGAGGTAAGTTTTTGAACTTGGAATAGGTGGTGGTTTTTGTGCTGTTTTTGGGCAGAAGAACATTTTTTCTTTTCCTTTTTACTCTCTCTGATCTAGAAGCCCAGCATTTTGCTGTTAAAATAAAGGGTTTCCTGTTATTTTCAGTCTCTCATGTCCAATTAACCATGTTATAAAAAGCTGCTTGAGAAAATGTCACACATAAGGCAGTCAGTTAAATTTAATCACTTTCAGTGTAGGCTGTGCCAGATGTAGTGCAATAAACTCAACAGAGCGTTGCTGCTGTTAATTTACTGAGGAGATTCCTTTCCTAAACTCTTCAGATGCCAACACAAAATGCTATTTTAGACTGCAGTCTCCAGGAACAGCCGAGTGAAAGCTGTGTTCTGCAGTTTAGGATCTGGGGCCAGAGTGCCAGAGTGCTTTGAGTTGTGTTTTGTGGAAGAATGAGGTTAGCTGGAGAAGTTTGAAAAGTAGCAAAGAGCAAATGTTGCCACATTCGAAACATTCATTAAGCGCCTCACCATGAGCCCAGGTGTTACTTATCCCAGGGTTAAGTTTATACTGAGACAAAGTACAGTGCTCAAAGCACCTTTGCTTGGTAAATGAGGAAACTGAAGAGATGCGGCGTGGTCTTTGTGGCTTGGCACTTGGGTCTGGTTGCTCTGTTTCTTGCTGCTTTCTTCCTGAGGGTGAATAATGTCTGAGGGCAGAAAAGGCACCAGCTGGGGTATAGGACTGAGAGATAAAAGTTTATTATTAAATTAATAAAGTAATTATGGCATTTAAGTTATTTTCTTTTAACTTTTAAGCTATACAGCCTTTAGTTTGTGAGACAGAACAGTGGGGCTGTACATCACTATGGCATCAGCCTGAATTCTTTCATGTCCTAAGTAGCCTTTGTGTATTTAAACATTTTTTTAATTAAAAAAAAAACAAACCAAAACAAACAAACCACCCCCAAAAAACCCTACCCCACAAGTGGGGCTGCACTACAGCCTGGGGGAAAAATGGGTCATTTCAGTAGTGAACTGTCCCATGGGAGAACAGAGACACCTTTGCTCCGGGTTTGGTCGGGGGAAGAAAGGAGTCACGGCTTACTTCTCAAGCACCTTCAGAAGCCCGGAGGTCCCTTCATCCCCTTCCCCCAGAAAAAAAAAGTCACTATTTTCTACTTTTAGCTCCTAAGGCGCCGTTCTCCTCCGTTCCTCGGAGACAGAGAGCGGGGCGGGGGAGAACGGGGTCGTTTTTAGGGCCGGTGGGAGCTGCTGCTGCCCGAAGCCTCTGCTCTGACTGGAACCGCGCTTCCCGCCGCTCCTCTCGGGCTCGAGCCCCGACCCCGTCCGCCCGTCGCCGCCTGCGCATGCGCTGCCGCCCCCTCAGGCGTTCTCGCGGCCTCG
>NW_010201957.1:8022-8510 GCF_000695765.1 Mesitornis unicolor
GTTTTTGCCTCCTAAATATTCATCCCTGTATTGGAAATCTACTGTTATCAGGCCTCAGTATCAGTTACGGAGGTTTTCTTTCCATTTCGTTGCTGCTAACTTGTAAACGGTAGTAAAATATTAAGCCACGGTGTAATATTTGTAGAATAGCTGGAGGGAATTTACTGTGGCCTTGGAAGTTACTGTTCTGCCCCCTTTATGTGAGGAAATTCAGGTGATTTGTTCATGGAGAAACCTAGGCTGGAGGACAAATAAAGTCCACTGCAGAACAGTTAGAATGGTGGTAAGTGGAGCTAAATCCAGCTGGGGCCCAGTCACAAGTGATGTTCCTCAGGGCTCAGTTTTGGGGCCAGTCCTGTTTAACACCTTTATCAATGATCTGGATGAGGGGATTGAGTGCTCCCTCAGCAAGTTTGCAGATGACACTGAGTTGGGAAGGAGTGTTGTTCTGCCTGAAGGCAGAGGCCAATTGTGTGAGCTTCAACAAG
>NW_010201958.1:0-1985 GCF_000695765.1 Mesitornis unicolor
AGTTCCATAAAGTGGCATACACTAACATCTCGAGACAAACCTGCAACCTGTGGGCACGAACCACGATGAATGCTCTACCATCTCTTCTACCCTGAGAGACTGCTATTATAGATACAAATCTACAACTGTGAATTAAGTGAACTTAATGAACTTTTGTGTACACACTAGTGACCTGAGTATGATGGAAGTGGTATGGAATAAGGGGTGGAATGTCTTGGTTTGAGCTAAATAGAACTAATTTTCTATTTAGTGATTTTACTCTTCAGCTCAGTCTCTTTTAAGTGACTGAACTTGCTGAAAACTGGCAGCATGTTTTTCCCAAACAGCACTGCTAGAAGATATGCTCAAGGTCAGTTGTCTCATCCTGGGTGCTGTGTCTGTGCCTACAGGGGGGAAGCAGACCCAAAACTGACCAACAAGGTATTCCATCCCACATACGTCATACTCAATATAAAGCCAAGGGATCACGAGGGTTTGGATGTTTTAGGAATTATATGTTACAGTTCTATAAACAATATGAGATCTGGGAACTAATGCTCATGTACTGCTTTACCAAGCTAAAAAATCAGGAGTTAGAGTCCCATTAGGAGACAACAGAGGGTTGTGAATGGATGAAAAATAAGAACAGTATTAAACATATGAGTCAACCCTGCAATAATAGAAGCTTTTGTTCTGATGTATATACAATTTACTATAGATGATTATAAACTTCATTTTTTTTCAGCTCTGTGTCAAGTTATTTAATGCTATGGTAGAGTTGAAGATGTCCTCATAGACGAAAGGATCCACTTCCTTTATCCTTGAAAAGAGTGCATTAAGGTTATAAGAACTGTAGGATAGAATATAGTATCTGAAACAGAAGAACTGACTACTAACATATTTTAGTATTTAGGAAAAAGTTTCTAGTACTCTATTTTAAATAAAATGTAAGCTACCAAAATGAATGAGAAGCATGAAATATCCATTTTCATAACTAATTATGACGCTCATATATATCCACTAGAATGTCAACTCTGTACCTCAAGAGTATGAGTACAAATTGTTTCATGAAGTTAACACTTTCATTTTTTATTCTTAAGGACCCTGATGTCGCAACTAGGTTTCGCAGACTTAGAAAAGGATTAGAAAGGATCAATACTGTAAAAGCACAGGAAAGACTGGTTCTGAGATTAACTTCATGTTAGACACATGGGAACAAAACAGGTAAGTATATTTGTCTCTATAATCCCTTTTCCCAGATGTAATTACAAATGGAATTGATCAATTCATATGTTCTTCTGAGCCAGTAGCAGACACATTAGAATTGCTAGGCTATATAATAACTTAGTACAAATCATCAGTCCTCAGCAATGGAGGGAATAGGTTACTATAATTGTGTTTTAAAATAAATTTTAATATTTATAAAGTTTTCGTTGACTTTTCCAAAGAAAATGTCACTTCCATTAGAATAATGACTTCTATAATTTCTAGCATACGCTATGTATGCTGAATACTGCCAGTCCCTCTAGTGAGGCCATTTTTATACTATATATTAAATACTTACTGAGGCAGAACTTTGTCTTCCATGACCTCAAGGGAATGACAAGACTAGTAGACAATAGTAATTCTTTTTTGTAACTAAATATTTGTTACAAAGTGAGCTTCTAATGTTGCCTTTCTTACTGCTGGTTTCCTTGTAAAAGATTTGTAGTAGGTATAGGGGATGACAGGTATTAATATGATGTGAAAGGAAATGCCATTCTGAATCTGGTTGCATAAGTATTTGAGATAACAGAGCCGAGCATATTTGTTTTCTTCAGTAAGTTTCCTGATGACACCAAGTCAGGTGGGAGTGTTAATATGCCTGGAGGTAGGAAGGCTCTACAAAGGTACCTGGACAGGCTGGATTGATGGGCTGAGGCCAATTGTATGAGGTTCAACAAGTCTAAGTGCCAAGTCCTACACTAGGATCACAGCAACCTCATGCAATGCTACAGGCTTTGGAA
>NW_010201958.1:1997-9380 GCF_000695765.1 Mesitornis unicolor
TGCCTGACAGAAAGGAACATGGGTATGTTGATCAACAGACTGCTGAACATAAGCCAGCAGTTTGCACGGGTGGCCAAAAGGCCAATGGCATCCTGGCCTGCATCAGGAATAGTATAGCCAGCAAGACTAGAGGAGTGATTGTCTCACTGCAGGCATCACTATTGAGGCCCCACCTTGAGTACTGGGTTCAGTTTTGGGTATCACAGTATAAGAAAGACATGGAGGTGCTAGATAGAGTTCAAAGAAGGGCAACAAAGCTGGTGAAGGGTCTGGAGCACAAGTCTTATGAGGAGTGGCTGAGGGACCTAGGGATGTTTAGGCTGAAAATAAAAAAGCTCAACCTTATCACTCTCTATAACTACCTGAAAGGAGGTTGTAGAAAGGAGGATGTGGGTCTTTTCTCGCAAGTTATAACCAATACGACAAGAGGAAATTGTATCAAGTTACTCCAGGGGAGGTTAGACCATAAAAGAAAATTTTATACTGAGAGGGTTATCAAAGACTGAAACAGGCTGCCCAGGAAAGTGGTGGAATCACCATCCTTGGATGTATTTAAAAACCATCAATACATGGTGCTCAGGGACATGGTTTAGAAGTGGGCATGGTAGACAAGAGGTAACAAGAGTTAGCTAATGGTTGGATCTGATGGGCATGGTAGAGTTAGCTAATGGTTGAATCTGATGATCTTAAATGTCTTTTCCAATGATAACAATTCTACCAAATAACCTCTTAAACTTTTCAAAAAATTAAGATAGCAATTACAACAAAAGTCAACACTAAAATGCTATCTTAAAGATCTTTCTGTTTACAAGAAATTCCATCTATTAATAAACACAGGAAAAGGAGGATTTCATTATGTAGACCAGTTCCAATGAAAGTCAACTCAGAGAGTGTGCAGGTGAATGTTTGTTCCTTGGGTAGACTCTCATATTCTATATTAAATTTTCTAAATTTGCTTAACAGTGTGGCCTAACTGCTGTCAGTTTAGGGTTTCATTTTTAAAGACAGCTACAAGATGAAATAGAATTTAGAGTGTTTATATTTAGATTAATGATAAAAGTTTCTGTGTTCAATTGACATAGTAATGGTTCTTCCAATTTTCTTTATGGTCACCATTTACACCTGGTAGAGCTCTAAGGTATATTTCTATAGAAATGCAACTAGTACAGTTACAATTTTCTGATGTTTAAATGGATCAAAAAGAAGTATTCTTAAGGAAAATTTAACATCTAATCGAATTAACCTGATATTAACTACAGTCTTCCATACTTCAGTAAATACATCTCTGATCAAGATGATATTTTTTTCCTTTTTTTAAAAAGTGTAAAAAACTAGTTAAATTAGCTCTGGTTACTAAGATGCTTTTTTTCTCTGTAGTTTTGTTTTTATTATTTTATACCACTCATAGTATATCTCTTATGATTATTGTATGAACTAAACTATGAGAAAAAAAAGCAAGAACATTTTTGTTCTTAGACACATTTGCTACTCTGAAAAATCCATTTTATCTGCTAAGATGAACTGCTTATTATATACATATATATAACAATTACATTTTCACTGGCACATTGAAGGAGAAAGAAATGTTTTCAGTATCTGTAGAAAACATACTCTTTGATGAAGGGCAAATTGTTGGTTTCTGGTTTTCTGCTGCATCAGCATAGCAGGATTATATTAAAAGCAAAGCTGTCTGTGTTGTTATTAGTATAAGGTATTGCTCAAAAGATATGAAGCTTAGGCTGGATGGATACAAGGTATTCAAGCTTTCCCTGGACATCGAAAGGATTTGACTCTGAGGTTTCCTCATCAGAGCAGTTTCAACCCATATGAAATATTATTATTAAACCCATATATCTAGATCTACTCTAGGGTCACACAGACTTACCTCTGCTGTTGGTGCTTTGGAGAGAAGAAGAACAGAGACCTGTCTCCCTCACTGCTCTTTGGAGACAATATCAGATGATACACATCTGTTACAATAGTAAAAAGATGAGTTTTTCCGTCGAGGAAAAAACCTCTGCCACACGAAAGACAACCTTTAAAGAAGTAACATGTGATCATATAATTAAAATTATACTGAATGATACACACTTATCATGTTCTTGGAAACATTAATTTTGGAATTTCTGAAATTTTGAATGCATTGCTGCAACATTAAAATTCTGTAAATCTAGTTTTTATGTTGCTATAGACAACAAGGGCAAGAAGGTGGAAAGGAGAAGGGAAGAAATAGCACGCAATGCGTCTTTACTGTAAAACCGAATAGCATGATAAAGCTCTGCTCTTGGCATGATTGTACAGGATGAGTTTAAGTTTAGGGTTTGGGTTTGGTTTTTTTTTCTTCCCATTGTAAAGAATTCTCAGTTTGTAAGCAAACTGATGTAGATATTTTTGCCTTATCTGTGATGGGACAGTAATGGCATTTGAAATAATGGCTGTTCTAATTCACTCATCTCCTTTTTCATGTGCTTGCAATGTGTTCTTTCATGTGGAAAGAGAAATTTAATGGATACTTTTTTATTTCTACTCACCTAGCCTTAAAATCAACTAGTGTAAATTGGTAAGGTAAAATCAAGAAGTAATCAACACTTCAATTCTGAGTCTCTGATAACTTTGCCAACAAGATTTGCAACACATCAGAGTGAAAGTATTCAGGTGAAAGCACTTTTCAGCAACGAAAACAAATTGCTTCATATATTTTTTAAGTTTTTTGTCATCTTTAATTCTCATGATCAGATGTTTTTCTCCAGCTCACAGTCCCACTCTGTTTTGACAATCTGCATAGAATGTTTTCAGTTTCTGGGACAATTATTTCAGCTAGGATTTCATTGTAGCTGAAGTAGGGATCAGTTTTGCCTTCTTGTTCTTTTTTCCAAATATGGGCATGCTCTCTTGTATGGATGTGCATTCCACAGTGCAAAAGTACTCTACTCAGGAGCAGTTTCTTTTCATTAGCAAAATGTGACTTTACAGCAGGTGAGCCAAACAGAAAGCAGAGACAAAGAGGGGAGAAAGCACCAAATATGCTCACAATGCAATGCAGCTTCGGCCATCTGATGGCTTTATTAAGCTATTCCAATTAAGCTTTTCATTATGCAATACTTTTGGCTGCATTTTTGCAAATCTAATGATTAGTTCTTGAAGTATGTTTTTAAGTTCATTTAATAAAGGATGGAATCAGAAGTCTTATTTCATCCTACAAAAAAAAGGAAAGTTAAAGAAATCAAACAAACCCACCTACCCCACAAAAAAAAACCCAAAACCAAAACCAAACAAAAAACCACAAGAAACACCCCCTCCACACACACACACACACAAAATACCCCACAAAAACCACAAGAAAGTAAAACTGATAAAAATGCTTGTTAGAAAAGTCAACATAGAAGTCCAAAACAGATGCTGATTATTCGAGACTTGGAACAATCGTCTGTTTCCATGAGAGCATTAAATTCCCATGAAGTAGGATATAAATTCTGATGTTGCAGGGAATCTGATTTTCTAAATGTTTAATTTTTTTAAGCTAGATTAAGCCTGCTTTGTCATCAGAGATCTTTCTGCTTTTTGTGAGCTAACTTATTCTGTAACAACACTTACTCCAAAATAATATTCAAAATAATAGTCAAATATTTGCTTCCAATGAAAGCATGCATTCTTCACTATAAGAAGTGCAAGATATTATTGTCATACTAAAGATCTACAAAGCAGTAACCATCAAAACAATCTGCTGAAAGATTTTTTTACCCCCATATATATCTACTACATCCCCCTGTGTGCAGTGTGAGTGTGTACAGCCTGGACTATCCAGACTGAATGTTTAAGTAATGAACATTTATTCAGCATGAAGATCAAATTATGCTTCTCTATAGGACTGGAGGATCTGACACACTAGTCTTTCCAAATACTAAAGAGTAGAAAAACCTCATTCAGGAAAAAGATTTGACAATGAAATGGTACAGATTACCATTTCAGACATCGGGAAATATTTGGACCTTCAAGTCAATTTTACCCATGAACTGTAAAGAGAGAGCTCTGTAGAGCTATTGCTGCAATGGCATCTAATGACCAGAAGGTCAGAAGGTCTTCTGCTGTAATGGCACAGATGAAACATCATCACATTCACAAATTCAGTGTTTGTCACCTGAATGGAATGATGCAACCTTGAAACATGCATAGGCAGCTTCTGATGAGAGGTCCTCTTGCAAAGAGCACTCTTTCTAGAAATTAGTGCTCTAGCATATGGTGTAGGTAGAGTTTCAAGGCAATTGAGAATAGGGGTTCTAGAGGGAGCTCCCTTTCTGAGCCACTGCATTGCCCAGGTTGGGGAGCTGAAAGCTCATGTTGCAGGCACCAGAGTAAGAAAAGCAGCTGAGTGAGCAACACACCCACATTTGAGTCTTCTGCAGCTGTACAGGCAGCTTGTTAACCATTTCAGTGATACAAATTTTGATCTTTACACGGCCTACAAAGCCTACAAAGCATCACAGGCTCCCTATTCAGACCTAACATAGTATGCATGTTGATCTAGTAAAAAGGGTGTTTAATCCATATAATCTATACAGGAGTTCAACAGGCAAGAAATACCTTCAGCATGCTAATTCTAATCAACCAAAAGAGAAAAATTTAACCTGTATATATACTGACATCTCAGTTCACAGCAAGAGGCTGGCAAAGTTTTCAGTTTACTGGTCAGGCTGGACCGAGCACTGAGCAACCTCATGTAGTTGAAGATGGCCCTGCTCATTAGCGGTTGGTGTTGGATTAGATAACTTGAAAATCCCATCCAACCCAACTTAAAAATCCCATCCAACCCAAACTATTCTATGATTCTGTGATTTTATGATTCCATGATTCTGTCACTGAAGCCTTGTTTGAGTTGTAAAAGGTCCTTGCTGCCATTTCTGTACCTAGTTTCAAGTCAGAGAAGGCTGTTTCTTTTCTGGATTAAGCAGTCTTTGAATTAAAACTGCCTTCTATGAGCTTCGCTTTGGCTACAGGGCAGCTACTAAGTCACTATATAGATTGGTTTTGAATCCAGAAATGAAAATCAAAAAGTAATGGAGCATAATATCTCCTATATACTAGATCTGGTTATAAACTGCTTAGGAACTTCAGATTTGTAGCTTTAATTCTTCCAAAATTAAATGAGATAATGTTATTAAAAAAAATAATTCATTAGTTCTATTCTCTGAAGGATTTTGCTAGTAGCAAAACCAGTAGGAAATAGTGCCATACATGTATCAATGATACATGATCTCTTTCAGCATACCAATCATAGAATGGTTTGGAAGGAACCTTAAAGATCATCTAGTCCAACAACTTCCACTAGACCAGGTTGCTCAAAGCCCTGTCCAAACTGGCCTTGAACAGTTCCAGAGAGGAGGCATCCTCAGCCTCCCTGGGGAACCTGTTCCAGTGTCTTACCACCTTCACAGTAAAGAATTTCTTCCTTATGTCTGGTCTAAATCTACCCTCTTCCAGTTTTAAACCATTCCCCCTTGTTCTATTGCTACCTGCACTTTTAAATGCCCCTCCTCAGATTTCCTGTAGGACCCCTTCAGGAACTAGAAGGTCACTATTATGTCTCCCTGGAATCTTCTCTTCTCCAGTCTGAACAGTCCCAACTCTCTCAGCCTGTCCTCATAAGGAAAGTGCTCCAGCCCTCTGACCATCTTCATGGCCCTCCTCTTGACCCGCTCCACAGCTCAATGTCCCCTTGCGTTGGGGACTCCAGAACTGGATGCAGTACTCCAGATAGGGTCTCATGAGAGCAGAGTTGCAGAATCACCTCCCTTGACCCGCTGGCCAAAAAATTAAGATACTAGCCTTCCAGATACAATAACCAAACATAGTGAATTTTGTTTACCACCTAATGAAGTAGTATTTTTTTTTCTATTTAAATAAAGGCAATCTTGACAATTAACTGTTGACTTCAGTCCACAAAGGAATTTATGTTATTATTTCTTATTTACATAATTCACTGTACAAATAATTAATTTGCATTACAATGAACTTATCAAAATTCTCTATGTTTTAGGAAATAGTACACTTTTTAATTAGAGTTGGATGGTATAAGAAATTCCCTTTTGACATACTTTTTCAGCCTGAACATAAGTATGAGATCACAGGTTTTCCCACATAGAGTATGGACATATAGAAAATATATGCACGCAGCATTATATGCACTGTTCAGAAAAATGCTCACCAGCTCTAGCTAGTAGCATAATACACAGTTAATGTCTGTATTATCATCTTCAATTTCCAGTTTTACAGAACAAACAATAAGATACATATTATTCCGTCTGGTATTCTACTTACAAATGCAGAATTAATATACAAATTAAATGCATACATTAACATATATCTATATATGTATTTATATCTCTCTCTTTACACACACAGATATCAATATATACATGCATATATCCACAAACAGTAATGCTATACATTTCATGGCAGAAGTATCATCTAACAGTAATTTAGCCATTCTATTACAATCTTTATTAATTGACAGTTAATGTAATAGTTTTCAACAAGACTTGTGTGAGATCTTCTATTATACAAGTAATCCCAATGTGTCATGACCTAGTACACTCCTCCAAAGAAAACTGAAGTGCAAAGAAATATAATTCAGCAGCAACTCTTGTACTAACACAGTCAGATTTGCCATTCAACTTGTTTACACAAACTTGAACTGGCTGTAAATCAAAATCATAAATCAGGCAGCAGTATTTGGTACACTTAAATTCTTTCCCACTCTTGCTTTGAAGAAATAAGTGTATCTTGGTCTAAGGTTCCTCGTCTGCTATCAATTAGTTCTTCTTTCCAGAAGTATTCATAGCCGCTTGCCCAAGACAAATTCTGAGAACAAGGGAAAACATAAGATTCAATTGGTATTAAATGCAAGTTCAGTCATTGCATGTCATTATCAGACAGAGGGTCAACAGAAGACTGAGCTGTTGCTTGCAAACCAAGAAGAATTATTAGTAATGTTCAATTGAAGTGTAGTCCAGAGGGGATTTTTTATTGTTGTTCTGGAACTATTCAGGATTTTTTTGTCCTACATGAGAAAAATGTGAGCAGTTTTAAGTGTCTCACTTTGTTTATTATGTGTAGTATAAATTCCTTTAGACATAAATTACAACTAGAGTTGACCACAAGGAAAAACATTTACAAAAAGCCATTCTTTTCCATAGGACTAGACACAAAATATTAAATTTTATCTGAAGATCTGGAAGAGAAAGTTTTAGGAGATTAAATGTTTGTTGAGATGGCAAAAAAAATCTACCAGATTTTTTTTCAGAAGATTTAGGCTTATTTTTATTTCTTGAGGATTAAGACAGGGAAAATATTTAAAGAACTTCATGGCAAGTTTATTGATATCTC
>NW_010201958.1:9402-10516 GCF_000695765.1 Mesitornis unicolor
AACTGAAACTCATAAGAAAATCAACTTTCATTGGGATGTTTTCTGTATGTTAACTGGCACGGATTTGAAAAAAAGAGTTTAACTAGGCATTTCCTGAGAGTTTAGTTACAGATTACTATCAGTGATGTACATTTTCATTGTTAATTCAAAGTAGTTTCCTTAACTGATCCATAGGTTATACATGAGAAAGAATAGGATTGAAATGTACATTGACATTTTGCTTTTCCTGCATATGGTAGCTTTGAAGCATGGACAATTTGGAATAGACCTGTTTTTTCCTACATGACTTCTGCCATGTGTCAAGTTTGGTCAAAAACAGTGAAGCATGCTTATTAACCAGTAATCAATGTGTTTCCTAAAAATACATAACAAATGACAGAAGTGTGAGAGAAAAAATTTCTTTGTACATCTCTGCTTTGAAAGACATTAATGTTTAAAATTTATAAACTGTTTTAAGATTATTCCCCTGAACATCCCTTAAAGGTGCCTAAAGGATGCTTGGAGTCTAAATATAAGCTACTCATGTTCCCCTGTAAGCCAGTGGAGAACATAGATGTTAAGTGAATGTGTATAAAAGTACACCATAATCAAAAGATTTTAAGGAAATCTCAAATGAAAAGAAATTTAGCTTTAACAATATGTGTCTGCTTTAAACCAGCTCTGCAAGTTTATCCTGGATTTGATCTAAAATAAAACTATTACATGTTAAGAACTATTTAATTTTAAACACAACAAAAAGCATTCTCTGGGTCCATTGAAGAAATGTATTCTGAACCAATTGTCAGTTTGTAGCCAAACTTTACATTTAAGAAAAGTTACAATGCTTTTAAATTCCAGTCTTAGACAATAGAAGTCTGGCAAAATTGAATAGAATGCTGAATATTAGGATAAGGTAAGGGGGTTTTTTTGACAAGTGATTTTAGCAAAGTTGTTTTCCTCATTTGTAAGTTTCTGCTCATTCAGTAATAACAATGGCAAGTTTTCATTCCACCAAAAGAATTACATGCTTTTATATATATTTGGCTGATGTTATACATGATGCTATATTGATCTTTGACCTCATGCTTTTGCTAAGTTGGGCTATTCTCCTTAAAGTGAACATATGTGTTGATGT
>NW_010201958.1:10532-12242 GCF_000695765.1 Mesitornis unicolor
GCATTCCTGTGACACCAAAGAAACCTGCATGATACTCATCCAACTACAAATTTTACCCATTATTTTTTTTCTCTAGACCTTTTTTGCTTCTTTTTTGTTACATTTATTCACAGTTGACCTGGTATTTTTGATGCTGTACAAGAGTTAGTATCCTAGACATCCCAGGGATTTGAATGACTAGTATAATGCCTGCATGAGAGATGAGGAGCAGGATATATTGTTGAACCTTTAAAGAAAGGTTGACATTTTCCTGGCCCTGAGCAGCTTTCTTTGATATTGAAGCTTTTTAAGCTTTCAACTCTTTGATTTATGAGCAAAAGTGTAACACATCTTGGACACTATGAAATCATAAAAGCCCTCTACATCTTCCCATTCCATCTTCACTTAAAGAAAAAAAAATGTTAACTCTTTTCCTGTTCTACCTGTGTGCTTTTTGGATAGTTTTCTATTTTCTGAATAGAAGATTATTCAAGAAATATTTTATTTTTGCCAAAATATTATGAAGACTTTTAGATGTTCACTCTCATTTCAAAAAGTTCTAAAAAAGATTCCTGGTCAAGGATTCAAATTCTGAAATCAGAAACAGAAGTGCAAATTTAAGTGCATAAGTGGTAAACACATAGCAATTTTGCTGAGAACGACCAATGAAGAACAACTTTGAAAATCACAAAACATTAATGTAAGAATTACAAATGCTGAAAACATATTGAGATCTCTACTGTTTTTTTAGGATTCACATTATGGGGTTTCAACCCACCTAAGTACAAAAAATATAATTACAATTAAGCTTATTTAGGCTTACTGGTTTAGTGTAACTATTTCTGCTCCAAGTAGTTTACAGGACTCTTTAATGTTATCACCATCCATTCTTGTTAATTGCGATTGCAGTATTGTTGTGCAGAATTAACATGTGTTGGGACTTTTTAATGGCGGAAGCATTTGTTATCCTTTCTCAAGGTTTATAGTGGTTTTTGTCTGTAAATCATGTCTACAGACTAATGCAGTTTATCCCAGTTGTGATCTCAATGCAGTCAACAGTATAGTTCCCATCAACTGCACTGAAGGAAAATTGAGGCAAATCTTAGCAGAGCATCTCTATGGTCAGTGTGGACACTTTACAACAATAACATTAATTATATTAATTATATTATCTGCATCTATGCCTCTGTTTACAGTGAAAAACAAGCTGGTCTTGTCCTAGAAATTTAGTTCCTAATTGGGCTTATGGTAGTAAATCCTGATCTTCAATTGAATTTACTGATTTTAGTCCAACCTTATGCTAACATTGATACTAGGATGAAAACTAGGCCGACTTCTACAAGTGCATGCTGGACATGACTGGAAATAATTTTTATTCCTTTTTTAAAAATTTATTTTATGATTAGAAATTGACAAAATCAAACGTTCTAGCTGAAGGACATCCTAATCTCTTGTTATGGTTTAAGGGTTACCAGCCTGAACGAGAAGGACAGGTGGTGTCTGTAGGACCCTGGAGGGTCAGAGATCAGGACTGTTCCCTCCCCTTTCTGGACACAGTCTATAAAAAAACGAGGTTTTCACAGGCTTTTCCTGGCTTTCCTGGGCTGCTTCCTGTCGCATCGCGGAACGGCTGGGCCTACCTCCATGTGCTCGGCAGCATCCACCACCATCCGCTCCTGGCACCACTGCGATCCCTGGTGACAGTCACAGCGGTCACCGCGCCCACGGGGC
>NW_010201958.1:12558-12813 GCF_000695765.1 Mesitornis unicolor
CCTTCAGTCTTACGAAGTCTAGCAATATAAAAAGATTTGAAAAACAATTTTACACCGTACCAAGCCTCTTCTAATATTCTAATTTATATTCTAGCTAGAGAGTAAAAATTCACATGAGGGCCCACAACAGTAAGAGAACTGAGACTTACATACCTCACAAAGAACTACATTACTGTTGTTTGAAAGACTCAGAAGACATACTTTTGACTCTACACTGCCCCTTTAAACAAAATAATAATAAAAAGATAATAATAA
>NW_010201959.1:0-259 GCF_000695765.1 Mesitornis unicolor
ATTTGCAGAAAAGCCCTTTGTACACCTTGAGCATGGCCCATCCCCTGAGGTGGAACAGCTCATATATCCAGAAGATGTTTGAATCCATGGGACCTGACGGAGTGTGTGCAAGGGTGCTGGCCACATTGGTTCAATGATCGCAAAGCCCTGGCATGAGGGCAGCAACCTGTGTCCTGGGCTGTTCCAGCAAGCAGATGGGATTGAGGAAAGGGGTCACTGCCATCCACATCCTGGCACTTGTCACTTGCTGCCCCACCGC
>NW_010201960.1:0-654 GCF_000695765.1 Mesitornis unicolor
ACATATGTGTGTATATTAAACCAAAGGGTAGATTGTAAAATCTACCTAATTCCTTGCTTTTTCTGTAATTGGGTAAGTGCTGTGTTTTTTTAAAAAAGAAAGCAATTCCTTTGAATACATGTTAAGTGGTAATGTCAACATTCTTTCCTCAAAGAATATTATTGTATATTTTTTAAACAAAGTTTTTTGCCTGAGCTGACATCTTTCTGCATACACTTTTAGCTGGAAACAAAGAATGTAAAATATAAATTATGTAATCTACCTTTAAATCATTTATTATAAAGCTGTTTTTAAACTGAGAAGAAAATAATCTCTTCAGGATTGCTCTTATATAATAGCTTTTTTTATTTTTAATATGTATAGCGTGATAGCAGTTAAAGGAAAACACTATGAGAACCTATTAGTAGCTCTTATTACTCTTTTGAGGTAGATGAAATCACATAGGTCTTTTACCTAGTCATAATAAATCCAAAATTTGAAGTAATTCACCAGAACCACCCTGATCTTTATATCTTTTTACTAGGTTTATCAGATTTTTACTGCACAAACAGCAAAATCCAAACACAATTATCTTACATATTGTGCCCTGAAATTAAGCAATTATTTTCTAGAATACTACTATTAACAGGCACCTGAAGATAAATTGTTTATATA
>NW_010201960.1:675-9382 GCF_000695765.1 Mesitornis unicolor
GAATGCTCCAGCAGTTTACCTTAGACTTTCAAATTAGTGGAATAACCTAGTAGAAATCCAATATAACATTAATAATTGCGATGAATTCTATTGACAATAATTCAAACTGTAAAAGCAAAACCAGTGAACTTCCCAGAGAAATCCTCAGGATTTTTTATGATCTCTGAGGTACTGCACTATACAGAAATAAAGGGTAAAACCTTGATTCCAGGAGAAAAAAGGATGTGATAATCTGCACTAGTACAAAAAAAAATTGTTCACATACCACCTTTAACAGAACAACCCAAACAGAGCTTTTACAAGCATCAAAGGTCTTCTGTCTACCAGACTTGAGAAATGTGTGTCTGAAGATATGTTATGATGTATCCAGAGCGATGCTTTGTTAGTGTATACATTGATCTCTAAAGATATTGGTGACTGGTGCTGACATTGCACATGCTGAAAAAGGAACACAGTCTGTACAGAACAAAGATAGCATTATGATACATACTGGATTGAAATAACGATGACTTACAGAATAATTCTGGAAATATTTAATGTTTTGAGTATTCAAAGTCTGTAGATCAGCTATACCAAATTGCTTCTTGTTCAACCTGGAAATAAAATACCCTAAATATGAGAGTTTGCTAACTGTTTGCAATTGGATGTTATAATGAAAGCTTTAGAAACAGTTTGACCAAGCTAACAAAATCCCTATTTTTGTTGTACCTGTGAGCATGGTCAGTATGAAAGAGATGCCATTAGAAACCAAAGCCTAATTGGACAGTTGGTACATTTCACAAAACTCTTGCAAACATTTCTCTTGGAATCCTCATAATTTTGGTGCCCGTATCACAAATGATTTTTCTGGTTTTGATTTGTTTGTGAAATATCAGGCAAGTTGGTGTTTCAGTAATTATACTTCCATAAAATCTGTTCCTCCAATGTCATTTTTTGAGTGAGGTGGTTGAAGGTGTTGGAAATAGTCAGCCTGAGTTTGAAGTGTGCCAGATCTTATGTGACCATTTTGGGAGGAAAGTTCTTTTAAACTTTTTTGCCTTAGCACTGAACTGGTACTTACCTGGTCTGTGAAACCCGGATTGTGGAACCACCCTAAGCAGGTGCCTGCAGGTGTCTATGCATGTTCCTCATGAGATCTGAAATACTGTTCTGGTGCAGAATTCCTGCAAAAACCCTCACTTGTCTTTTTCTGAAACTCACCACCAGATGAAGATCCTTTCTTTGGTCTCTGGAAAACTAATGGTGACCCCTCTTCCTTAAATTTAGAAGCCAGAAATTTTCATTTGAACTTTGGTGTTATCTTAGCACAATCTGAAAACAACTAGTGAACTTATGCTTGAATATTTCAATTTGTTGATTATTTTTGCATTACATTTATGAAGATGATAAAAGAATAGTATTTTGTCCAGTTATTTCAAATATTACATGGGTATTCGGACTCTATTACTTTTCTCCTCTAAACATCTTTGTGTGTGTACATGTGTGTATAGCATCTTGTTAAACCAGTGACAAGCATTAAAAATGTTCATAACACAAGTCCATAATTAGCATAGTGTTAATGCTTACCAAGAAATTCCAGCCAAGTTTTCAGGTATTGAAAATAAATTTAAAAGTGATGTTCAAACAAAAAATGACACACAATCAAGGCTGGCAAAATGTGTTCATACAGTCAAAATCAGTTAAACAATAATGTTAAACTTGTGCATGGATGTTAATATATCCCCCCCACCCCAACATCTGAATTACAAACTATACTGATAAATATTATGACATGCTCCTGGAAATGAACATTAAACAAGAGTTTAATAAAGAAATTCCTCTCCTCTTTGACACCTAGGCCTTCTAGTCAGGACTTCTTGTAGCTGTTATTGTTACTTTTTGTGTGGCTTGAGGTGTGCACTCAGACTAATTAGGGCACTAAACTACCTCACTCTGTAAATGTAGTCACAAATAAATTTTGCGTATTTCTTTGATTGGACATTATTTTCCATTCAGTGAAAATTGCCTTTTTTCCCCAAAATTACAGAACAATATTTTATGGAGAAAATAAGATTTAACATGTTGAATACCAAGAGTTCATGACAGCTCCACACAAAATTTTGTACCCAATGGATAATGCTTCTTGAAACTAAGAAGTAAATTTGGTATTAAAAATATTTTAATCATTGTAGAGGTGACTACAAATTCTGAAATTGTCTTTGCATGCATGTTACTTAGAATCACAGATAAGTTAGACTGTTAAGTCATAGGTTAGATACAGAGTTTATTAATATCAAGATAACATGTGTGGCTATTTCTAATAGTCTTAAAATGTAATCTGTTCTACTAAAATTGGTACACATTTATCAGGAAGAAAACACAAGTTCATTTCTAAACTATGGGTCATAATTTAGGGTCTAGGGCCACTGCAGACAAAAAGCTATAAAATTTTGTGTTAGATCAGAATTAGAACTTATTTTATAGGGATGCCCTTTTTCATATTATATTTATAATGATAAATTCTAGTAAGCTTATTCATTCTGATACAATGTTCATTGTCATAAAGCATCTGATGCAGCCTCCCGAAAGTTGTCAGTTTGCATAGAAGTATTTCTACCAATTACAGTAATGTCTTAAAAACCCTAAACTATAATTTTTGAGCCTGTAAATATGTGAGGGAATAAACACAAAACAAAATAAATGGATGTACAGTGTGAAGAAAGGAATAATTCAGGTTATAAAACAACTACTGAAACTGTATTATCTTCACAAATTTCAGTGTAGTTCAAAAAAACCCAACATGTTTAATTTCTATAGTCTGAGCTTATGGCAACACAAACTATTTCCATCAAGTGTTTTGTTTACAGTTCAGTAACTGTAGCTTTACTAAGTTTTGCCACTGTGTATTTAGGGTTTTAGAGTAGTTCCGGCTGTGTGACAAACTGTTAAAGTTTTCGAAGTAAAAATCTCCTGTTACTATGGATTTCTACAGTCACACAAGTGACAGTTCAACATCAGTCAGAAAAGAAACACAGATTAGAAATGCTGATGTGCTAAGTGACAGCCTTTATAAACTGCCTCGTATTGGCTCTACTTGTGCATCCAATTTTCTTTACAACCAGAAACTGAGACATCCTCACAGTAAAGGCAGGATTAAAACCTTGTATATTTATATGAAGAGTCCGTTTTTGGAGAACTGTTGTTCCTTCACATGCTTCTCATTCCGTCTTTCAAAAAACTAACACAAACACAATAATGAAAATAATGATAGAAAAAAATAATTTCTGGCTGTAATGGTGGTATACTAGCTCTAGATGATAATGATTTTACTAGCAAGACAAACAAATAAACCTGGTTTGAAACATTAAATTGATGTAGTTTGTTCTGGATCATCTATTTTAACATGAAAAGTAAACCTGATAATAAGGTAACAAGACAACCTCACATCTCACTTAAAATGCTTTTCCGCTTCACCCTCTTCTAATAGTTATTTTAAAGCCTTGAGGACAAGAGTCGCTAGTATCACCCATGTGATAGCAGTGAATCTCACTGCTCACGTTCTATTTGTATATACACACATATTCCCACCCATCCTTCTTGTAGTTAGATACGTAGATACTCTGGCTAAAAGCTTTTAAAGGGACATTTTTTCTTACAGCCTTCACAGTTTTAAACATCTGTCAATTTAAAAGGAAGAAAACGTCTTCTGAAGAGCATCCTATCTTTTGATCTTTAGCACATCCAAGAGTAATGCTGCCCTTTTCTCCTCATAGATCACTGACAGTTTTATTTCTACAGTCATACACATTCTTTGATCTGTGATAAAATTTGGTTTGGCATATTACCCTGAGAATGACAGTTCTTCAAACTACATTTTGTATAGCTATGCGGGAAGCAGAGAATACACTGTCCAGTTCTATATCCATGAACATTTTTGCTTTGTTCATTATTTCTTTTATTTTCTACATACTATTGTATAAATGCAGTGCATTCTTCCATATGAATTGTCTTTCTGAGGAGAGTTTTCATTACTTTTATTTGAAGTCTTTTCTTATTCATCTGCCAGAATTACTCTCATTTTCCTGTGGCAGTCTGTGTTTTCTTTTGCTTATTGTTAATACGATGTTAATTTTGAACCTAGAGCTGACAAATTTGACCCATCTCTTGGCATTCATTATGTTTCACATTTTCATAACAGCATGGTGCTTTACAAAGTAAATCATTAAGTACTGTATTTGTTTTCAAAAACAATAGGAATACAGATATTCTGACTACAGAATTACTAGCATGAAGCCTACTTGAAGGCAAGTAACTAGCAGTGTAGCACAGGGGTCAATATAGAGTTCAAACTTGTACATTTTCATTAATGATTTGGATGATGGGGGAGAGAGTACACTCAGCAAGTGTGCTGATGATACAAAACTGGGAGGAGTGGCTGGTATGCCAGAGGGTCATGCTGCCACCCAGGAGGACCTCAGGAGGCTGGAGAAATGGGCTGACAGGAACCTCATGAAGTTCAACAAGGAGAGATGCAAAGTACTGTACTGCACCTGGCGAAGAACAACTGCCTGCAGCAGTACATGCCGGAGGCTGCCAACCTGGAACTGGGAGTCCTGGGGGTTCAAGCTGAACATGAGCCAGAAATGTACCCTTGTGGCAAAGATGGCTAATGGTATCCTGCACTGCGTATAGGAGTACTGTATCTCCCCTCCCCCCCACTCCCCTTCCCTCCTCTCACCTCCCCTCCCCTCTCCTCTCTCCTTTTACTTTGTTTAGTCATTTTACTACTTTTCTGTGGAGTCATGAGTGTGTTCACATGCTTTTCAGAGTCTCCTGCTGCCACAAGAAGCAGATCTTGCCACATCTCCACTTTCACTGCAGTGATGTACAGCAGCAAACTTTTTCCTATTTCCAGAATTTCCTTTTGAAACTTCACTCTTCACACAAAAGAGAGCCCAGCTCTCTTTTTTCGTACAGATTTTGCACCAGACTCTATGAAGGGTAACTACCTAGCAACGTTCTGTTAGCAGTATTCACATTTCCACTAACTGTAGAGCCTAATTTTATTCCTGGATATCTCATATATCCAGTCAAAGGTAACTGGGGTAATCCAATGACTCCTCAGGCTCTTATAAAACATCAGGACTTTTCTAAAGGTGATTGCATGCTAATCCCCATTTCTTGCTTTGCACTTCAATTTTTTTCTCCCAATTTGTCATTTGTTTTGTGTTATTATTAGTTTAATTTATACGTGCTGCTCAGTACTTGGAAGAGGAAAACCTTTCATTCAGGGGAAATCGCATCAACACTTCAGTAATATTAAATAGGTCAATCTCATGCTCAGTTTAAATAGATGCAGATTAGCAAAAAACCCCGAAGTTTTAATTGTCTTGAAGTAGGACAAAAAGCAGAGAATAATTTAACCTTTACAGGTTTAAATGTCCTAACTTCACTAAACAGAAGTAGTTTATGAAGGTTAACACAGCTGAAAAAAAGTGATTAAGGAAAATAATCTTAAAACTAACATTAGTGAAAATGGAACACAAAGCCCTTTAAGTGCACTGTGGTCATTATTTTGGGTTTCAGTGTGTCAAAACCCTAAAAATCTATGGTATGTGTTATTATACATCACTAAAAATTAGGGGAAAGATTATACTCTTACCTGCTGAGAGTGTTGAAAGACAGCAGATCTATCATAGTTTCATGTGGCTACTAGGCTCATCAGACATGGGAAGGAAAGCACCTGCAGCAAATAATTTAAAAAATAATTGGGTTTAAAAAATTATATATTTGCTATAGGTCCTGGGGAAAAAAAATCACATTGCCCTTCATAAACATGGAATTTGAATTTCATATTAGAATGAGAAAATAATTTTTTTGTACATGTATATCTAGTCAAAGTAAATAGATTTCTTCATTCCAGAAGAAAGAAATTCTCTTTTCTGGAGAATTCAACAGGAAAAGACAAGAAAATGCATTTTGATAGTTATAGTAATATAATGCTAGCTGTGATTTCCTGCTTTTTTTCAACCTGCCAATAGCTGCTATTGTCTGGTAAACTTAAGTGTTGTAATTGCCTCTGATTGTGAGACCTAGAAGACCTGATTGTATATTCAGAGTAACTACTTACAGTATCACACAAAATATTTTGATTACTTTACATTATTGTAATAGGCAATACCTCACTTAGAGAAGAAACTCTGTACCTACTAAGTGCAGGCTTCACCGGTTCTCAGGGGTTTCAAGGCTGGTTGTGTACTTTATGCAGGTGCAAAAAGGAGAGAAGTGTACATGATGGTAACATTTCTACAAGGATACATTTGTGACCATAAAATTTTGAAATTATTTAATGCCTCTAATTAACCAGTTGACCTGAAAAAACAGTGAGATATCAATTGCCTGTGCTCAGACAGAATAAATCACATGCAGGATTCTATGGACGTCCTTGGAAATGTGTATATTAAAAAAATTTTCTCATTTCCATTTTGATTGGTTTAATTTAGCAAGAGAGTTTTCATTTTTTGAGTTAAGTGCACTGCAGAAATTCTAGTATAAGTGGCTGTACAAAGTGATTAGGGTCATGATTGTTGTTTATATAATTTATTAAATTGGTACAACTGTAAGCCAGCTTTTACTTCGGCTTTCCATGCTCTGATTCTTCATTATGATACAGCACTTTTTATTTTTATTTTTAATTTTGTTTTTATTTTTATTTTATTATTGTTATTTTTATTTTTATTTTATTGTTACAAATAGTTTAAAAGACAAATTTGGTTTTCTTCTTCAACATCCAAATTGTAGAGTTTAGACCCTTAAGGATATCTGGACCTAAGCTGCAATTATGGTTACATTCAAATAACAAATCTGTTATTGCAATGGTTTTGTTTCTCTCTGGTTCCAGATTTTTCTCCCTTTCTTTCAGCACCATTTGGAGTTCAGATATAAAATACAGGATGTCAGTGGAAGAATACCACATTTTGAACGATGACTTTAGTATTCATTAGGAAATAAGACTTCAGTAATAAGACTAAAATATAAAACCTTTTTGTTTATAAACATAACATACTAGTGTGCCTCAACTTCGACTTGGAGGAAGTTTTTGGAAGAGAAATATCTCATTTCTATATCCATATGATTTGTGATAACACTGCTAGCAAAAGTGCTACCTAAAATAACTCAGACATTTGTTTCTGAGAGAATATCTTTGATCTTTGTAATATTTGAAGACATACATAGTAATTATATGGTAACTGTAATTTTTCCTTTCCAAATCACTTTCTGCAGACCATATTTGCCATTCTGAAGGACACTCTGTAAACAGAATATACGCAGCCAAAGAGTGCAAAGATATTTATTGGCCAACACAGATGTTAAATCACAAGGACCAGCAAACTCCTAAGCTAAGCATTAATGCATTCACCATCCTTGATAAGTGTCTGCAGATCAGGCAGACAAAGTCAAGTGAGAAAGTCAGGGTCTTTGACCTCCTGTCTCCTGATTCTCCAACTTTTTCCTTGTGATTTTTGTAAAGTTTCACATTAATATTTCTCCTTGTGAATACCTGAGTTGCTAATACTGCCTCAGCAATATTACTTTTTTCTGTGTTTTAACTTGTTTTGCATATCAACCTTTCACAGATTTTGTCACGAGTTAACACATATTAGTAAAACTGAGTCAAGGTCACAGAGCTATGTGGCACCAAACTAGGGCATAATTTACAGACATCAGAGCTCTACGGAGGAGGGTTGCAGAAAAATGGGACACCTCTTAACCCATTTTCTGAAAGGAAGCCTATTGCCAACTGTGGGATCACTGTGTAAATTATGGATAACTATGAATAATATATTCTCCAATTAAAAAAAATCAAAGATGTAGTGGAAGAATTCTGTGCAAAATTTAAAAACATTTTTATTATGTTCTTAGTAGGATAATATAATTTAATCTAGAGGAAAAGTTTGAATATGCATTTAATATAGGTTAAGAAAATGGGAAACACAAGGATTCCGAATTAAAATTTTAGAGAACTAAAAATATTAATATAAATGTTCACCTAACTCACAAACAAAATGCATAAACATTTTGATAAGGAAAACATCAGAAATTATGATGTTTTTGTGCATCTCATTAAGATCCATCAATTCAGCTAATGGTGTATGAAATCACAGAGATAGACACTAACCTCCAAAAGGAAGCAAATGGGAAGCTTGACTATTGAAGGGATGAGAAAAGACAACATTAGTCAGCAGTCCTGGGATGTTCTAGTTGACAATAATGTTTTACTTATTGGCTCTTAATGATTGAAATAAATTCCTTATAACCTACTGAGGAATTTTGTTTAAAGAAAAGTGAGGCACTACAACACCTATTCAATTCCTTGACCAACTTAATTCCTTAATTTGGAAAAGTATACATTCTTATCTGTACTCTGGTCATTACTTTCCTTCATCCTTGAAGGATATGAACAGTATTGAGAATTATTACTCCAGACAGATTCCTTTGCTTACTTGTTACTCCAATTCCAAACAAGTTGTTTTCCAGAACTAGGAAGTACACCTGACCCAGAATTAGCATTTAAAGTTGAGACTTGGGAAAAGATCGGAAAACAGATTTATGATGCTATCGGAATGAGAGATAAGCAAGTAGTGGAGATAGCAACCAGAGAAAGATTAATTAGCGCGACCTTAAAAGCCTTAAGGTCAGAACGAAAAGCTGTGGCGGGGGCTCAACA
>NW_010201961.1:0-347 GCF_000695765.1 Mesitornis unicolor
CTGGGGTTCTGCTTCTGCACGTGTGTGCGCGCAGGCATGTACGTGTGCACGTGTGCCTCGTACTAACACAGCTGCACGGGCCTCAGGCCGCTTGCACTTGTCAAATTGCTTCTTTAGGGCCACATCTTGGCCTGTATTAAAAACAGTGTGACCAGCAGGTCCAGGGAGGTGATCATCCCCCTGTACTCGGCACTGGTGAGGCCGCACCTCGAGTGCTGTGTTCAGTTGTGGGCCCCTCACTAGAAGAAGGATGTTGAGATTCTGGAGCGTGTTCAGAGCAGAGCCACAAGGATGGGGAGGGCTCTGGAGAACAAGCCTGATGAGGAGTGGCTGAGGGAACTGGGCTT
>NW_010201961.1:563-1740 GCF_000695765.1 Mesitornis unicolor
GGTGGAGTCACCATCCCTGGATGTGTTTAAAGAGCGGGTAGACGAGGTACTTAAGGATATGGTTTAGGGGGTAGACAGGAACAGTTGGACGTGATGATCTCAGAGGGCTTTTCCAACCGAGCCATTCTGTGATTCTGTGATTCTGTGTGAGTGCCAGGTGTTGTCTGTTCGCCTGTCGCACCAGGGAAGCACGTGTGTGAATCTGTCCGTGTGACACAGCTTCACACGCCTCGCTTGTTTGTCTCGCAGTGGCAGTCCGGTGTTTTTTTCAGGTCAGAGTGTGAGTGTGTGTGTGGGTGTGCACGTGTGCCTTGCCAAAATGGTCTCGGGTGTCTCAGGCCACCAGGACAGGGTATGTATGTGCCTGTCAACGGGGCGTGTGCCAGCCAAGTGACAAGTCGTATGTATTTTAGGCTACCCTGGCGGGTGCGTGTTTGTGTCCCGTGACCCGTGTGTGCTGGAGTAGCTTCTGCGCCTGCCCTTCTCCCTCTGCCTGTTATGTATCTGCGGGTACTCTGGGTGTATGTGTGTATGTGTCAGGCTACTCTGCATATGCATTTCCCTCCGTGTCTGACAGTGACAGTCCTGAATGCCCTGGAGCAATGTCTGTCTGGCAGTGACAGTGGCCCCTGTGTGTCTGTCTGACAGCGGCACAGGCTCACGCACCTCAGGACTCTGTGTGTGTCTCACAGTGACACAGCTGCTGTGCCTGACCAGTGTGTGGGTCCGTCTCGCTGTGTCACTGTCACACACACCTCAGTGCTGCTCGCATGTCTCACAGCGACAGTCACGTACTCCAGGACAAGCACGTGTTTGTATGTCCCCGTGACACAGTCCCACGGACCTCAGGCTGCTGCAACAGCCACATGTGTTGGATGCGTGTGTTGCGTCTCTCCGTCACGCAGCCATGCACGCCTCAGACCCGTGTCAGCGTGACACAGCCACACGCCTCAGACCCTGGTGTGAGTGTGTCTTGCAGTGATAGCCCCACATGGCCCGGCCCAACGTCTGTCTGTCTGTCCGTGCCACAGGCCTGGCTGCCTCAGACAAGTGCCTAACACAGGCCCATGGCCCTCCTGGCTGCCCCTGTCACGCGTGGGCCTCAGGGCTGTGCGTGCCTCAGTGCCACAACCCCTGGGCCTCAGCGTGTGTGTGTGTCTGTGTGTGTGAGATGACA
>NW_010201962.1:0-16596 GCF_000695765.1 Mesitornis unicolor
TGAAATGTGATATTAATTTATAAAATTCAGATAGAAATATATAGAATTATATAAATATATAGGAATTCTATGTAAATATATCAATATATTACCTATATAAATATACAGATCAATCAAACCAGCCTGGTTTGCAAATACAGGGCTGCCCACACCATAATAACCCATTGCAGTCAGGATTTCTCATGGTTATTCCCCAAATAAAGCCCCCAGCATCACCTCCGGCAATGGGAGAAGGAAACCCAAGGCAAAGCAGCAATAAAGCGCCCGTTAACCTGTTGGCGATCAAGTAGATCTCCATGCTCTGAAGGAATATGGACTTGCTGAATTCAAAATCCAGGCGAAAAGCGACCTGCGGAGGTTGGAGAAAGATCGGAGAAAATATTAGGAGAGGGGAAAATTAATCAAACCGAAACCCCTGAGCGCTGGCCAGGGGCGATGCGGGGACTCTGGGGTGGGAGCATCCCCCTGAGAGATGCTCCCAGCTTTGGGCAGAGCTTTTTGGGGTGAGAAGAGGCCACACTGGGGATTTGCAGGATGCACTCGCTGCATTTTTTTTCTCTCTCTGAGATTGGGAAGCAAAAAGCCCCCGAATTTGGGAGGAAAAACCCCCGGGGGATCCTGCGCTGGCTACCAGCTGCGGCACGGGGTCGGCAGCCGGAGAGGGGCCAACACCAATAAAAAAATGTGATAAACGTCCCATCTGCGAGCGCCGTGGCAATGACCTCAAACTGTCTGGGACGGCGCAGCTGAGGATCATATTAAAACTCCGCTGCTCGCCAGCCAAATTTCCATTTCCAGCTCGTCTTTGTTTTGGCAGGACCTGGACTACCTGGTGCCACGCAGATGCATTCTCAGCCCCCGTAGGTCATGGGGAGCCGGGCTGCTGCGCTTTCGGCTACGGCCACAGGCATCCGAGAGGGCTTTTTTGGGAGCTTTAAAGCCTCGTGAGGTGCCTGCAGCTCATCTGTCATTTTCCAGCTCCCGTCAAGGAAAGGCTGCAGACGGATGTGGTGGGTGGAAAGGTTTTTCTCCTTAGATCCCACTTGTCTTGGCCTGTTTTTCCACAGGGGTGCAGGTGGGATATCACAAGGTGGCCACAAGCAAGCTGGGTCCTGCTCTGCCCATGCCATCTCCTCGCTTTTTCCATCCCTTGTGACATTTGGAAGGGTTTTATGGCATTAAAAAAATGATGCTTAATGGACCTGGGCTTATGCACCGCACTGGGAGCCACTGCAAGCTGTGGTCCCAAGGGGGCTTGGAGGAGAGTCCGGAGGGACCTTGGGTGTTCAGAGCAAGGAAAACCTTTCAGTGCCTCATCCTGCAAGGATGGAGCTGGGGGAAGTTACCATCAGTGGTTTGAAGCCAACATTAAATTGCTCCAAAGGGCTGGAGTCAAATTCGGTGAGGATTGGAGGATTTGGTGCTGGGCAATGCCCTACAATCACTGCAGCACCCGAACCATCCCGGCTCCCCTAACACGCCTTTCAAACACCAGCAATGGACAGAGAAAGGCAAACCCCCAAGGATTTATCCTTAAAAACCCTGTTCAAAGCCACCCAGCCCCACAATGGATGGATGTGGCCCTGCAGTGATGCCAGGGCAGAGGGGTCCTGTCCTGAGGGTGAATTTGGGCAGGAGGGAAGGGCTTTACCTTGGCCTTGGCGCGGAAGAAGGGGTAGCTGACGTTGCACACCTTCTTGTTGGGGTTCTTGTCCTCGGTCATGCAGTCGATGTTGATGTCCGTGTCGTCCTGAAACGAGACACGATGTGACACGGGGCACGAGCCCCATGGCCTGGCTCTTTGTGAAGGCAGCAAACGCACCCCTGGGGCTCAAAACAAGCTTTAACTTTTGGGAAAAACAACCAACCAACCAAGCCACCCCACTGCTTGCTGCAGGCCAGGAATCCTTCCAATGGAGTTGAATTTCTCCCTCCTGGAAAGGGTCATTTCTAGCAAGTAACCTCCAGCTTTCTGGTTTAAATCCCCCTCAGAAACTTAACTACAGCAGCAAATGAATAAACCTAATTATTCTTGCCCCTATAAGTGGAAAGAAGGATATTTGCATGCGATGAGGAGTCACAGGGAAGCAACCCTCTCTACCTCCTCCCCTCCCAAGCAGTAGCAACCCTACAAGAGGTTGTAGCCTGGTTGTATGCAGGTGTCCGTCCCCTCAATGAGCTACTCCAGCTTTTGGCCTTGTATGAGACCCTGCAAGGGTTATTTTTATTTGGGCCTCTGTACAGCCCCTGACACAAACACCCATCCCCTCCGGTTGGCAATTTGCTTATTTATAAGGAGTAGGAGCCAGGAATCCATTAACAGAGCAGTGTAGCTACAAATATTTCCTGTGACCACCGCTGCACGGTGCTTTCTGTTACCGAGCATCACAGGGTATTTTTTTCCCTCAATTAATTTGGAGTAATCTCTCAGAAAAACGCATTTTTCTTATTTTTGAGGGTAACGTGCCCCACAATTTTCCCTTGGCATGGCTTATAGAAAAAAAAACCAACGCAGGACATGGGATCTGCGGGCGAGGATGAAGTCATGGGAGGGGGATGAGCGAGGGCCCAGCAGCATCAGCAAAATCTCCCAAACCTCGCTGGGAAAAGGGAAGATTGAGATGAGCAAATGGTGGGGGTGAAATATTGGGGCATGGGGACAGGGGGACAGCCGTAGAGAAGTGGCATCGCCCAGCTCGATGCTGAGCTGTGGCCACATTCCCATTATCAGCCCCATCCTTCCAGGAGTTCTATCTCAGCCGCAAAAATTCACCCCTGATGGGAACTTGGCCACGTGCAGCGAGTATTTTTAAACTGTTGGAGTAGAAAAAAAACGAAGAGGGAAATAATTTCATCTGCATTTGACCTTCTTTCAGGCTCTTAAAATTCAAACATTTTCTCGTATTTCCAAAATAAAGGGCTGAAAGCAACTCAAGTGCTCAGCAGCTAAGCCCATAAACACGTCTGATTTATGAGGAATGGAGACATTTTTGGGCTCAGGTTTAGGAGGCAGCTTTCTCACCCAACCAGGATTAGAAGCGGCTCTGGAGAGCCCTGGGTCTCCCCTCCACCCCAGACCCACCTTGGGGATCAAGCTGGCGAACTGCAGGTTTCTGGAGAAGGAGATGTTGAGGACGGTGCTGTAGGCATTTTCCCCCCGGTTCTCCAGCGCCGCCTCCACCGCCACCCTCCTCCTGCTGCTCTCGATGACGAAGACGGAGGCGTCGAAGGAGAGGGTGAAGGCCGAGCAGTCCCCTCTCCGCAGAGCGCGGCGGCAGTAATCCCTGCACGGGGAGCAACCCCACCGTCTCCACATGCACCACGCGTACGAGAGACCAAGAAAATCCCCGTTTCCCCCCATTGTGGAAGGAGGAATCGCAAACTCCTCCCGCCAACCATCGTTTTGCTGGGGATTTTTCTGTGTCTAGCTTTCTCAAATCTCCTAATTCTCTATTAATTAATTCTCTTAATACAGCTAGGATGTAAGGAAGAAACCAAGCAGCTTCTATAACTCTAGCAGAGGTTATTTATTTTCAGCTTGGCTTAGATCTCCCTTCTGGTAAATTGACCAGCACAGACTCCGCAATAGCAAAGTCTTGATGGGTTTTTTGGGCATTGATTTTTTTTTTTAATGCAAAATAAATAAAGGAAATGTAGGATGGAGCCAGCTTCTGCCTCTGATCCATAAATAATCCCCTACCTACAGCTCCCTTCAGCCTCCCACAGCACAGCCCTGCCAGGACCCATCCTGCGCTGGGTCGCAGCCTCAGGACCAAGAGCTTTACAGGGACACAGAGCAATAAATGCTGAATTACGGGATATAAGTAATTCCCAGGTAGCAGCACTGGCCATAAGCTCGATCCAGAGCCCACTACCATTGATGGGAGGCAGAAATTCAGGCTCCTGTGCTCTGAGATAACCTCTCAAAGCTCTCTGAGCCATCAGATGTAACATATAATTATTTCTGCTGCCTGCGTCAAGCCGGTAATTGTCAAGCGAGTAATGCCAGCCTTGCATTTATTCCCCTCTGTTATTTACTGATTTGTCTCCCTGGGGCTCATCACCAAGGCATCAAATATTAGTTGTCTTGTGGCTTCCCTGAAAAACCACCAATTGGTTCCAGGCAGAAGCTCAGACCCTGGAGGTGCTGAGAAACTCCTCGTGGTGGTGTTGGACGAAGGATGAAGCTGCTCTGTCAATAATCTACGGAGCATGGGTTGGGGCTGGGTTTCAGAGCCCCACCAGCTTGTGGTACTGGTTGGGAGGATGCTCCAAGTGATCTACTCACATGGCACTGGGAACATCGCTCCTGGCGTCCAGGACCAGATCAGGGACGCAGTGCTCATCCTCATTGCACCCGTTCCAGAAAGGGACCTGAGGAGGACAACAAGAGCAGCTAGGAGATGCTTTGAGCCCCAGGTTGTAGAAGGGACATGGGCAGTGATACCCAACACATTGCTATATCATGAGAGGGACCTAGGGACCCAAGATAAAGAAGCAAATGTCACATCCAGAAAGAAATCTGCACCGAGTGCCTGATCAAAGGCACCCAGGGAGGTTGGTGCTGTTACCTACCGAGACCTTGAGCGAGGTGGGCCAGCCGTCATCCAGCATGGGGCCGTTCTCGGGATGCTCCAGCTCGTAGTCGATGGAGAACGTCACTGGCTTCACGTAGTCGGCCGTGTCCTGCGGCGGACAGAAAGCAGCATTGGGAAGGACAGGGGTCCTGCTCGTGGAGTGGCAGCGTCAGAGAGCAAGGTGAGGCATTGCTGCAGGGGTGCGTGATGATTTTATGAAGTAAAAGCTTTGTGATCTACTAATCTTGGTGTGTAATCACCCTGTCTCTCCAGCTAACCCTCACCTAGGGTTGGGGACAACCTGAGCTCAGCAATGCTGCTCAACACCCATCTGATGGCGTGGGAGATGCTGGCTCCGAAAGATGGATGTTACCAGGGAAAATGACTCCAAGCCCGTCTTCAGGGGGGGACAGAGCCATCTCTGCAACCCTTACCTGGGGCTCATCAGGCTGCTAATGAAGCTGCACCTTTCCTGCAGCTCTATGAGCACTTCCCACGCATCGTTCCAGCTGCACAGGGCGCAGCAAGATGCTCTGAAGCGAGATGTTTCTTGTGCTAAGTCACCAGCTCCATCTCGAGCTCCAGACTTGAATTTCCCAGAAGTTCACGGCCGTTCAGGCCAGGGCTTGGGGCCGGGCCAGTCTGGCAGCTCGGCCCTCCCTGGCCTCTGCAATATCCTCGTCATTCATGGGGAATGTTTGATTTTGGCCAGGTTTGCGCATCAGCTGTTCCCTGCGAGTGGTGCAGGGGGTTTCACTGGCTCCTGCACCCTGGGAGGGGGACCTTGGTGGTCAGAGGGGTGCAGAGGGTTGACAGCATTGGGGACTGCCATGGACACGTTTGGTTCCTGATGGAAAATAAGTGAGTTTAAACTGATTTTGGAGGAGGAAGATGAGCCTGACCGGGCTGTCAGGAGTGCACGCCCTCCCCAAGGGCACAGGGCTGCAATGAAGTCAGTGCTCAGGGACCCAGCAGCTGCCACAGGCCGGCAGCTCCATCCCTGACCACATCAAACCCAGCACAAAGAAATCCAGTCTGGAGAGGGATAAAGCTCAACTCCAGCCCCATGAAGCCATCGAGGCTCCTCTGGTCACATCCCGATGCATTGCTGTTCTGCACAAGGTGGAGAATGCCATTACTGGTACTGGGACCAGTGCTGCTTGTCAGTGACATGGACAGTGGGATTGAGGGCATCCTCAGCAAGTTTGGGGATGACACTGAGCTGTGTGGTGTGGTTGACACCCTGGAAGGAAGGGATCCACTCAGAGGGACCTGGTCAGGAGAGGTGGGCCCAGGGGAACCTCATGATGTTCAACAAGGCCAAGTGCAAGGTCCTGCACCTGGGTAGGGGTAATCCCCAGCACAAACACAGGCTGGGGGAGAATGGGTGGAGAGCAGTTCTGAGGAGAAGGACTTGGTTTTGGTCGATGAAAAACTCAACATGAGCCCCCGATGTGCATCTCCAGCCCAAAAACCAATTGCATCCTGGGCTGCATCACAAGAAGTGTGGCCAGCAGGGCCAGGGAGGCGATTCTGCCCCTCTGCTCTGCTCTGGTGAGACCCCACCGGGATACTGCATCCAGTTCTGGAGCCCCCAATATAAGAAGGACATCGAGCTGTTGGAGCGGGTCCAGATGAGGGCGATGGGGATGCTCAGGGACTGGAGCACCTCCCCTATGAGGACAGACAGAGAGCTGGGGTTATTCAGCCTGGAGAAGAGAAGGCTGTGGGAGGACCTTATTGCAGCCTTCCAGTTCCTGAAGGGGCTACATAAAAGCTGAGGCAGCTTTTTACCAAGGCAGGTAGCGATAGGATGAGGGGGAATGGCTTTAAAATGAAAGAAGGTAGATTTAGACCAGATATTAGGAAGAAATTCTTCACTCTGAGGGTGGTGAGGCCCTGGCACAGGTTGCCCAGAGAAGCTGTGGGTGCCCCCTCCCTGGCAGTGCCCGGTGATATATGAGATAGTTAAATATCATCTAAATATCACCTACCCCCTCCATGGCCAAGCGATTGGAACCAGACGATCTTTAAGGTCCCTTCCAACGCAATCCATGCTGTCATTCATTCTGTGATCATTTTTTGGGGGCATTCAGCAGAGGAGGACTCACCAGGACGTGGAAGTGGAGCCCCTCGCAGTGCTCCTGCCCGGCCAGCAGCACCAGCCCCTTCTGCGCCTGCCGCTCCCCGCTCTCGTCCAGGTAGGCCCGCGGCGCGTACCGGCGCTCGTCGATGGTGGCGTTGTACCGCAGCGCTGCAAGGACAGCGGCGCCGTCACGGTTTCTCCCCAGGGTTACGCTGCTACATAGCAACACCGGGCCACAAAAGGGGGATTTTGGGCTCCCAAAGCCCTGTCACCTGGCTGGGATGAGTGGGGCAGGGAGCACGCCAAGGGAAAATTGGGTGATGGTTGTCAATGCTTGTTTCTAACAAACATTTGTTCTGGGCAAAGCAACCCCTCTCCGTGTCAAATAAAATGCATTATTACAAGGCACTGCATAAAATCTGTGCAGGATATATAATTATTTGCCTCTTATATATTCACATACTGACTTGTATCAGTTCTGGAGGTATCGCAACCCTGAGCGCTCTCCTCAATATTTTACCAGAGATTATTTCCTTCCTGCACTGCTGTCCAAAATAAACGGAAGATCCTCAACCTGGTGGCCAGCAGGGGGATATTTGCACCCACTGCACCAATGTGATACAAAACCATCAGCCCCCAGCACGTGCCACCCACAGGGTGGCTCTTTTGGGTAGAAAATGTGTAAAAATAAATAAATAAAAGAAACCCCATTCAGCTTTTTTTTCTGCAAGCTCTGCAGTCATAGCAGGGAGGAGTAAAACACTGGATTTGATAGAACAAATCAAAATTCTTGCTCCAGGGGATGGGAGTTTTACCCTTGGCTTTGCTCAGGACCCAATTTCCGTTCGACGGCGTTTGCTGCTGGGTTACGAGGGGGCTGAGCCGCTATCGCCTCCCCCCCAGCTCCAGCTGAGTCACGGGCATCCGCCGGGTAGATGTGGGGTCAAGGCAACACACGAGGGTTTAATAGCAGGGCTGGCCCATAACTTCACAGAGATTCCCCGGGATATGAGGGAAATATGCACATCTGGGCCCCAGATGCGTCGTGCCCCTGCAGCGAGAGGGATGGATGAGCTCTGCGGGACGTGGGCCGGGCACGTCCTCTCCTGTCCCGCTGGGGACATCCCCGTCACACGTACCACGGCAAGAGGAGCTGCAGGAGAGCTCGGACCCAGGGTGCAGGTGAGAAAAGAGGTTAAACCCAGGTATGGTTGAACTCTTGGGATGTTTCTTAGCACTGCTTAATGGCAGAGTCACTGTCCCTGCTACCTTGGCCAGGATAGGGACAAATTTGTGGGTAAAAAGGGATGTGGCAGATGGCAACGTGTGCTGCTCCAGATGTGCCAAGTTCCTGGATGCTTTCCCTTGGCAGCAGCGGCTGCTCCCTCAGGGCTGGAGACGGAAAACAGCTCATGAATTGGGGTTTTTGTAGCGCGAGCAGCCGTGTCCCACTTACCCACGCTGGCCGTCTGGAAGTGAGCTGAGAGGAAGACGGCGGTGAAGCAGACGAAGGCCGACATGCAGGTGGCATCCTTCCCATTCCGCTTGCAGTCCTTGGTGAAGATGTTGATTTTGGAGGGCTCGAAGCGGATGCTGGCATTGATCTGGACCACGCTGCGGGACCTGGGGGGCAAGCAAGGGTCAGAGGTCTGCAGCAGCCTCCAAAAGCCTCCAGGTTCACCCCTTTTTATACTTTTCCACCCGTTTTTCCAACATCAAAAGGGTGCTGAGGAAGACCAAAGGCCACTACAGCGTGTTGACCTACTCTCAGCTCATCTATGTAGAAGAATCAAATCCAGCTATGAAGAATAAAACCCCTTGCACGTATTTGCCTCCTGCTTATGCCAGTGAAGCGACTCAGCACTGAGAGCAGGATTTGGTCCCCTGTGTGCATGGTCCATCTCTGGACCTTGATGGACCTAGCATGGTCCATCTCTGCTGGGCATATCCGCCCTCCATCCTAACCCCTTCAAGCGATTTTCCGAACATTAATTGCTACTTGCAAATATTAAATTGTTCCTATTTAATAAGACCTGAGGGGAAGCCTGGGTGAATCACCACGAGTGAATTAATCTGGTTTGAAACCCCTGGGGAACTAATGACGAAATTCAACACAAAGCCAACTCTGATGTCCTTCTAGGGTCCAACTGCATTGAAATCCCCCAGCCCCATCAGACATTACTGCAGAAAGATGGGTCGGATTGTTTTGAGATGAGATTTTCCCTCAAAAAACGTCAGCATTTTGGGAAGTTTTGGGCAGAGGAGAGCGCCAAACGAGACGCAGCTAACCACAGCAGCACGGCGTTCCCCAGGGAGCCGACGGCCAAGTCGACGAGCCCGTCTTCGTTCAGGTCCAGCTGTCCGTGGATGCTGCAGCCAAAATACATCAGGCCCGGCGCGAGGTCCGCAGCTGCGATCCGCTGAAAAACAAAGGGGAATCCAGGCTGGTTTCCAGCAGGACCATCCCTGCCCGCCAAGGGGGTTTTGCCACGCCAACCTCCACCACCTTATTGAAGATGCCCCTTTCCAATCGATTGCACCAGTTGTAATTTTCCATAAAATGAAAGCAGTTTTTCTTCAGAGACTCCATCCAGAGATTTATCCTGAATTTACTCTGCGTATTTACTACTTCTCACAAGTGTGGGAAATACTTTATCTACAGTAATCCGTTGCACTGAGTGCTAAGCATTGCCCCTCATTTCAAGCACTTTTTCCATACCCTAAGTTTGCTTTCTCTTGGACCCTTCACAAGAGAAAATATCCAGCAATAATAATTAACAATGCAACCCTGCATGTGAATTTACTGCGCTCTAGCAGTCCTTAAAATGGGCCCAAGTGGCATTTATTCTGATGAAGGATGAGGACAACCCAAACACCCAGGAGCTGTACCTGCTTGTACTTCTTTAGGACGGTCTCCTTGAAGCCAAGGAAGACGTAAATCGCTCCTTGGTGCTCGTCCTCCAAAGGAGCCCCCACCACGAGGTCATTGTAGGAGTCCTGGTTGAGGTCGGGCACGGCGGCGATGCAGGAGCCGAAGCGTGAGTTCTGGTAGCTCTGCAGGTCCACCAGGGCCCCGCTGGAAACAAAGCGGTTCTGCTGGGCCAGCCAAAGAGAAAAAGCAAAATAAAAACCCCAAAAGCATCAGTAGTGAGCACGGCAAGAGGAGAAAACCCTCAAAGGCGTGCAGCCAAGATGTGGTGATATGTGAGCAGTTGCTCTAGGAAGGGAGTGAGAGCCCTCCTGGGGCTGTGGGACTTTTGCTCAGCACGTTTTTGGGGATGGATGAGCCCTGCACCAGCCCGCCGTGTGCCTTGCCTCCCTTTCATAGCATCCTATGTAAATAATTGCATAAGGAGTTGTGCTTAATAAAGCCCCACAACCCCAAACAGGTGAAAGCCCTGCGAGGAAACGGTTTTAGGGGAGATAAAGTGGCAAAGACCCCACCTTGCACCCCATTCATCAGCTCCTCAGGGCTGGGAAGCAGCAAAGCCTTGAGATGAGATGGCTCTGTTCCAGCACAAGCCAGACGCCCTTCGCTGGCAGCGAGCAAACCCCCCGAGATTGTTTATAAACACAGAAAACAGACAAATCCTCCTCCCGTCCTGCAGCAGCCGCAGTGGTGAGGAGCTGCCAAGCTCTGCTGCCTTTGGACCGCGCTGCCGTGCCCTGTGGTGTTTGAGTCACCCTGGGGAGGTGACACGAGGGGACGCAGTTCCCTCGCTAACACCCAAACGCCCTGGTGATGTCCTCATGTACCTCCCGCAGGGTGTAGATGTAGACCTTGCCCCTCTCTCTGCCCTCGCTGAAGTACATGGGGGCTCCCACCAGCAAAACGTCGGTGATGCCGTCACCGTTGACGTCGAGGGAGTTGATCTCGCTGCCGTAGTAGGAGCCGATCTGGAGGAGACAGAGGAGGGGATGGGAGCAACGGTCCCCAATGCCACCCTCCTTGATAGGGACCGCAGGGACATCCCCAGTCCCATCGCTGCTACAGCTGGTGGACATCCCCAGCTGTAAATGCATCACGTTGCTGAGCCATTTGAACAGAATAATTAATGCAATGAAAGGGAGAGGGTTGACGGAGGAGCGTTACCTGCTCTCCCTTCAGCGCCTGGTGGATGGTGAGGTTTCGGTTGTTGTGCATGCTGAAAATGATGACTTTCCCAGTGTGGTTGAACCTGGGCGCTCCCGCCACGTAAATCCGCTCGTGCTTGGTGGAAATGACGGAGGAGACGGTGTAACCTGGAAGGGAGGTGGATGCGGGGTGAGCGTGACCGAGCGGATCCCAGCCGCTGCCTGGTGCTCTGCTTCCCATTAACCCCCAGCTGCTGACACGGCGCTGGCTGCCTCCCAGCTCAGGAAGCCAGAAACCCTGATTTCTTCAAAGATAAAGTCATTCAAATAAACCCCAGCGCCCTGACCCGGGGCTTTGCGCTGCCTGCTTGTATCCTACCTACACCCAGCTGCTCCAAGAGTTTTGGCACTGACACAGTCAGCAAACCCTGTGCAAAATCCTTATTTCATGGAGGATGACTCAAATTCACAGCCTGAGAAGTGTTGTACTTCACGGCTCACGTCAAGTTAAATGAACACCAGCAAGAAGTGTGCACGCCGGGAGGGTCCTTTGAGACCCCAGCACCACCGCATCCCTACCCAAGCGTGAAAGACTTTGCTGATGCTAGACATTAACATCCACAGGCCAATAAAAGCCGTGAATCCATCAAGACCATTGCTCATGGGTTCTTACAGAAATAACCCTGTGTAAGAAAATGCCCCTGAGCAACCCCTCTTTCCTACCCAGGCGGGTGATTTTCTGCATTGGGATCACTGACACTGCACTTGGTGTGCTGGGCTGTGGCACTTGCCTGTGGTTGCAGATGGGTTTATGTAGGAATATAACGTTGGGGCTGCAAAAATCCTATCTTTCAAACCCAGGTCCAGGTTCCTGCACATTCATAATCGGCTTTAAATGCTATTTGAATTATTAGAAACTCAAAGCACGGCCAGCACTGAAGCTGGATCAGATCACTTGGGGTCACAGGGTTTAATGGGATTTATGGACCCCCTTTCCCTGGGAATTGGCCTCACCTGGGGTCTCTGTCTCTTTACATATTCCCCTTCTGGGGGGATATTTTCAAGTTGAATATCAGCCTTGAAACCCAGAGGTCCTGACACTGGGTTTGCCAGGTTACTCTGCAGTGGTGTTTCATTCATATTTCTGATTTTCTTAAGGCAATGGGAAATCAGAGCCCAGCTGAGCTCCCCCATACTGTCCTGGGTACCCCATAGCATCCCACCCCACTCTCTGCCGTGGGGCAGCTCGGCCTGGCACGCACACCTCTGGAGAGAGCCTTCATTTCGCAAACCAGGCTGATATTTTTACTCCGGGGTTTTAAGAGCCGCACATGGAACGGATTAACCCAGCAGGTATTTCCTCCCTAGGCATGAAATTTCATCAGGGCTTTTTTAAGCCATTCCAGTAAGCACTGGCGGTCACCCGGGCCGGCCGGTGCCTGAGCTACTTCTGCCTTTAAATCACTTCTGTGCTGCACGTTGTGGTCGATGCTGGACTCTGCCCAGGCGAGGATGCTCACAGATGCTGCATCTCTGAGCGAGGACCAATTTAGGTCTTGCATGGATGAGAGCTCACAAACAATCCCAGCATGGTACTACCTACACTGGGAGCGCTGGCTGCTATTAGTCATCTGAGAAATATGTTGTGTTTCCTATTATTAAGACTAAAATCATGAATTCAGCCCTGGCAGTGAGACCTTAATCTGGTTTTCTTACCTAAATATGCTCCGTGATTTTTCAGCTCCTCCGGGAACTCCTGCAGATAGGATTCCCGCAGGGGAATGACTTTCCCGCTGCTGGTTTCCTTCAGGACGGCTCCGTTCCAGTCGTAGGCACCCACCGCCCCCAGCAAGATCCCATCCTGTGGGAGAGCAGGGGTAGTTTGAGGCTATTTCTTGACAAGTGGAGAAATAAGGGGAAAAAAACGGGAAAAAAACCCCCCAGAATTCAAGCAAACCATTCTCCAAAGCACACCTGGAAAGATGGAGATATTTGAACACGCTGGAATGACATTTCCACCCCATCCACATCTTTCCAGTGTCTTTTTCCTCCCCAGGAAAGCAGAAATTCCTGCTTTTCACCCTCAGAGCGGGCGGAAAGGGACCCGCGTTCCTCTGCACCCCAACACCCACATGTGCCCATGTCCCCCATGGCACAACCCAGTACATGGCAGCACTGGGAGGAGCGGCTGCAGACTGGTCCTAAGGAAGGCACTGGTCTCCCCCTTCCCCATGGGATAAACCAGCATTTTCTCCCTTGTGTTTGCATTAGTAATTTAGCTTGGTGATTAATAAATTGCACAGGGCACCTGCTTGCATGGGAAGGAGGAAAAGAATAATTTAAAAATAAATAAAAATCACATTTACACTCTTACTTCCACAACATGTGATGAAAATCCAGTCTGGGACATTTCCAGGCCAAAGGAGATTTCATTCTTGTTGGTTCCTTTGAAAAAAAACCAACAAACAACAAGGTTTTATATTGTTTGTATTTAATGGAGGGGCTGAGCGGTGCCTCGAGGTGGGGCGAGCATCCACCTCCACCCCACTTGTGGCACATGGACCTCAATTGCCATAAAAGTGCTTATTTCTCCCCAAAATCACCCCAATTACACAAACTCGTGCTGCTAATAGATACTGCGAGCTCTACCACTGTGTGGTTGTCTCATTTCCTGGCTGCAAGATCACAAAAAATCAGGGATTTAGAGTATTTATCTTCATAATTGCAACTGGGTGAAGCTTTGCAACCCAGGGAAGCTTTCTTCCAGTGACAGGATGGAGTTTGATGGGTGAGAAAGACGTTGACTCCCAAATTAAACCCATGCCAAATTTCCAAGGTTTGCTATAACCTATGGAGCCACCACAGCTCTGCAAATGATGGTTGCAAGAATGAAGGGTGTCCTTTTGAGGACATCTCTGCTCCTGATGCTTGCGAGATGCAAACCACTTCAAAATAAAGACATTCCTTTGCATATGAAGATGTTCAAAGTGTGATTTTAGGTTCTGTATCAAGTAGATACTAGGGAAATTGGCCAGCTGGGGATGAGCATCACTCACCTTCCAAGCTAAATATCCTTTCCCCCAATGCATCCACGATGTCTTTGAGTGCAGCCTCGTCCGTGACGTTGAAGAAATGCTTGTCATCCGGGTCGCTCGCTATGAATTTTATCTCGTTCAAAAAGGCTTCGGGATTGATTCCTCTTCTGTTATAATAACCCAGTACCTAGGTTTGAAATACAAATGAGAGACTCAGGGGGTTTTTGTGCGATGGATAGAGCCATCCCCAAGCATCCGAGGGGTGTCCATGTGGAAGGACCCCAACAGCATCGGCATCTATCACCCCATCATGGGAGCAAATTGGGATTTGCTGTAATTCCTCTAGGCAGCGTTGGGGTCCATGGGAATGAGTTTGGCGCAGTCATTTGCTGCCGAAATGACCCCTCCATCCCCACTCACCGCCACCGCGTATCTGGTGACGTTGTCCTTCTCGCTGTCCTCGATCACCTTCTCCAGGTCTGGGCTGTCGTGCGACTCTCCATCTGTGATTACAATCATTACTCTCTTTGCCCCTTTCCGGCCACCTTTCTGAAACGCTTCCGAGCTGCAATTGAAGAGATGCCCTGGGCTGCTCAGCCTCGCCGAAACGGCCGTGGCCGCCGCCGCACGCACCCCGTCGCCCGCACTGCAAAGCACCCAGGGGTGCTTGGTGGGCTGCTGGCCCTCGGGGGGGATGCGATTGAGTGCAGGACTCTCAGGAAACATTTTAGGACTTTAAAAGGGTTCCGTTTGCTTTTTTTCACTGGTGATTTTAAATGTATTATCGGGAGGAAGAGGAAAGTGAGAGGTTTTTACCGAGCAAACTCTATCCCATAGGCAGTCCTGGTTTCCGTGCCTCCTCTTTGCTCTATGTGACTGGCAGCTGCTACCACATCCTTTACAGACCTGTAGTCATTTAAATGAAACTCATGGACCACATCTTCTCCATACTGAACCACTCCGACCTAGGAATACCACAGAGGACACCAATAACCCTCCGTTCAACAAGGGCCAGTGACGCAACACCTTGTCCATCACACAAAATAAAAGCCACCATTAAAAAATCAACCCTTCTGTCCCCACTTCCTCCAGTTGCCCCCTATGGGACCATCGATAATGCTATATATTTTATTTCCCTTCTCTGCCAGCTCTCACCCGTGTGCCCTGCTATAAAGGGCTGGGGCGATGCAGGAGTGCCCTGCCCCAGTGCGGACCCATCTCTAAATGGGACAAAATGGGTGTTATTTGCACAAATCATTGAGGATATCCTTGCCCAAATAAGCTCATGATTACTAATAGGCAGCTGCAACAAGCTGCACAGGGCAATACTTCTGTGTTTCCATATGATTTCACCCTCCCCATGCCCGGTTGGGGTGTGGGATGCTGCTCTCTCCATAGCTTATTTAGAGACATTAATGCAAATGTTATTTCCACGGGCTCAGCTTTAAAATCCATACATTGCAAGTTGATTTTGAAAAAGTCTGGTGCCAAATCGCAACATTTTGGCAGAAAAAGGTCAAAAACGGCCCCGTTTCGCATCCGGGGGACTCTGCACGACACAAGGGATGCACAAGGGGCTTACTTGTATCTGGCCGGGGCCAATATAAAATTTTTTCAAGATGTTTATCAGGAAGTGCTGAACTTCAACCCAAGGGTATATGCTGTTTGATCCGTCCAGAACGATGATTATGTCCATGTACGTCTGGCATCCTGTGAAAAATACGCAGCGTGTGACTGAAAGAGCTTGGCAACGCTTGCAAAGGGGAGATTTACGGCTTCATTCCTCGCCATCAGGTACTCGCTCTGATGATTTGTTTGAAAAATAAAAACATCCTATTGCAATCATTCACAAAGACTTTTGGGCTTCAATAAGGTAGGGCGAAGCCACAAGCATCCTCTCTGCCGAGAAAAGACCGGATAACTTTCTAAGAATAACACTCAGTAGTATCTTTTCTCATTCAGATTTGAATTTTTTTATCCGGTCTAATACAGATGTGTACTTCAAAGTCTGGCCCACTGCAGGCAGGATCCAGCTCGGCTCCTCCCGTGGAGCCATGCTTTACCCCTGAGTCACTCGCCATGCAACACCAGTCGGGCATTTCCTCCCTTTCCCATTAAATCCTCAGCGGCGAGGCAGCCAAAAACCCCGGCGAGGACCCCAGCGGTACGAGCTGTGGAGGATTTAGGCAGCTGACTGGTTTTCAGCAGGGAAAATCGCTCAGCGTCACCTCCCTGTCTTGGTTATATTTTGTAACGTTATTTAGAAAAGCAGCAGAAACCCAGAAGGTGCTGAATTTTCCAGTGATAGTTCTTTATCGGTTGCCTTTTTCACCTCCTGTAGCCATTTATGGGTCCTGTAGTCACATGGGTCACTCCATCACTGAATGGCTTTGGTTGGAGAAGACCTTTAAGGCCATTGAGTCCAATCAACCCTATGGTCCTCAGCTCTGTGCCACCCCCTCAATCCCAATTAGCCTCTGTAGTGAGGGCTAAAAGCATCTTCTGGCCGTAAAGAGGGAAGAGACACTGAGAATTTGGTGGTGGGCTCTGCCTTTCCTGCCTCTGCCCCCCAAAATTCCCATTTCTCCATGCCGTGAGAATTAAGCAACACCAGACAACCGATGAAGCCAGGACATCGCACCCAGTGCCCAGCTGGGGTGAGAGTTTCTGAGAGCTTCTGCAATTTCTTACCACCTACAAGCAAGCCAGGAAACTCATTTAATGCCTCAAAATAAAATCACGTACCCAAACTTACAAAATCAGGCCAAAATATTTAGCTTTCAGTCAATGAACTCCTTGTTTTGCATGGCCAAGGCCTGAATTC
>NW_010201962.1:16620-17164 GCF_000695765.1 Mesitornis unicolor
CTTCCTAGCTGCGTTGATAAAATATTCTGGCCACTTTTCTTTCTGGTTTTGAAAGAATGAGGCATTTTTTTGTCTTCCCCGGGTGTCAGTCGAAAGGAAAATGTTTACCAGATGTCTGTGTACGTAACCCTCTTTGAATCACTTCCCTGCAACCATTTCCTCTGCTCCCTTGCCTTTGCTTTAACACTGACATCGCTTTGTTTTCTCAATGGGACCAAAGCGATCCGAGACCAGAAATTCCCTCTGAGTTCAAAGGCAGCGCTAGAGCCACAGGGCAGGATTTTGGGTTTTTTTTTGCGTACTCTGCAGAGCCGGAGCCACCGTCTTGGAGAACCTGAAGTTGGAGTTGACCCGGGAGCACATCCCCGTGGTGTAGTAGGAGCTCCCGCACTCGTGGGACCAGAGAGGGCTGCAGGCCTAGGGGGGGGAAATCAGTCATCAGGGATGGGTTTAATTGCTGCTTTTCAAGGTCATCATCTCACAAAATCCCAGCATCATTAAGGTTAGAAAAGCCCTCCAAGATCATCAAGTCCAACCTCAACCC
>NW_010201963.1:0-1162 GCF_000695765.1 Mesitornis unicolor
ACATTCTATAGTATATATAATATCATTAATATGATAATTATATTAATGATAATTGATGATTACATATGTATTAGTGGTAGCTGAGAATTAATTACCATTGCCTGAGAGCGTTTTCGTTGCCGATTCATAAAATGCTCTGGACCAACCCCTTGAAAACACATCAGGACTGAACTTCTGCCTAATCCAAGTGAACCTCTACAAATCTACCTCCTTCCATGCATCACAGGCCGTGGTTTCAGGCCCAGAGGGGCCCTGGCTTGCACAGAATAGGCCGGAAATCCACCCCACCCACAAATTTTGGCAAGCTCAGAGGTGCTGGGTGGGCTGGGACGTTGCTGGTTCAGACCCCAGCGCCCCCAAAACGTCCCAGGGGAGCTCCCCATGCCCAGGGGGTGCCGGGAGGGCCAGGCCCGGCCTGGTGGAACCCAGGTACCCAAGAGAAGCGGCCTCCCCTTTGGGGAGTCAGCCTCCAGTTTGGGACTGGATGGTCCCAGCAGCGTGGGGCACATCTTAGAGCCACAGTCTGGGGGGGAAAGGCCTTGGAGATCATGGAGGCCAACCATGCCCTGTCCACCGAGGCCCTCGGCACCTCAAATCCCAGCTGAGGAACCCCTCAGGGATGGGGACTGCACCATTGATGTAATAGCACCTGATATTAATGTAATAACACACGGTATTTCTATAATAACACACAAGTTCCGGTGGTTACAGCAGCCAGGTCCTCAGCCCTGGACGGGATGAGTCACTCACGGGGCTCAAAGTGTGGCTTAGATCCCGGATATTCACAAAAAACAACCCCAAACAAACGCACTTTTACGTTTAATAGCTGAGAAACCCAGCGATTTGCTGGTGGAAACACAGCGAGGCCACGAGCGACCGTTGTTCTTTACCAGGACCCGGGTGTTTATTGCGACTGAAATAGCAGCCGGGAGTTCAAACCCCCGCATCCCGGCCCAGCGGGGATCCACACATCCAAAATACACCTGAGATGGATGGGATGCATCCAAAACACACCTGAGGTGGATGGGATGCATCCAAAATACACCTGAGATGGATGGGATGCATCCAAAACACACCTGAGGTGGATGGGATGCACCCATAATACACCTGAGATGGATGGGATGCACCCATAATACACCTGAGGTGGATGGGATGCATCCAA
>NW_010201964.1:0-246 GCF_000695765.1 Mesitornis unicolor
GCCCTGTCCCATAGAGATCCCCCTGCCCCATAGGAAATTCCCCTGCCCCATAGAGGCTCCTGCCCCATAGACATCTCTCCTGCGCCGTAGAGAATCCCCTGCCCCATAGAGACCACCCTGACCCATAGAGACTGCCCCATAGAGACTCCCCCTGCCCCATAGAGACACCTCTGCCCCATAGGAAATTCCTCTGCCCCATAGAGATCCCTGCCCCATAGAGACCTCCCTGCCCCATAGCGCCCCCTG
>NW_010201965.1:0-490 GCF_000695765.1 Mesitornis unicolor
GGGAAGCTGAAGCCAGTCTTATGTCCTATATGCAAAAGATATTTGTTTTGAAGGTGGGGAAGGACTAAAAGGGAAAAATTATATTTTTTTCATGTAATTTAAATATGAACCTTCCTCTATGCTCTTCCCTCAAATCAAAAATTCTCTTTGCTTGTTAACACTTCTCTAGAAAGCTCATCTTTTAAGCTAGAAATAAAAAAAAGAGAGAGATACAGCACTTTTTCTATTGCTGAGGTGCAATACTTTCTGCTAAGCCAGTCCCAACACACTGAGCAGCAGTGGCTGTGATGACCATTTAAAGACATCAAAAAAATTTACTGTTCTTGAGACAAATATTGAATAGCCTGAGATCCAGTTCTGTGTATCTATTTTAAGATTAAACAAACCAAACCACACATAACGGACTTCCTTCATGTTTTTAGTAACAAAAAGTAATAACAACACAACACTGGAAACAAAATATAAACTGCTCATGTGTTGGTTTCTGCTG
>NW_010201967.1:0-446 GCF_000695765.1 Mesitornis unicolor
ACAAGAGCATTTGGCCTCTCAGTGGCTCCATCAAGCCTCCAGAAACCTGAAATCTTCATTTGCTGCTTAGCAGCAACAACCAAAGAGACCCTGGAAGAGCCTGAGGGCAGCAGGAGCTCTGTTAGCGCAGGGTCTTCAAGAGCGAGTCCTGAAGGTCTCTCCTGCTTCAACATTTGAGATTGGAGCTGCTCAGTGTTCCTGTCCTGCCCAGACATACCAGGCCTTTGCTAGCACAGCACAGCTTGTCCCTGAGCCAGACAGAGCCTAAAAGATGGACAGCAACAAGCACTGTGGGATGACAGGAGCAGGAAAGCCCCATTCTCCGTTCCCTGCACCAACACATGCAAAAAAAGGTGTAAAAAGTAACGTGAGGAACTGGGCTTGAGGTGCAGCATAGGGGTGATTTAACCCTCCAGTCCCTCAGCTGAAGAAAACCTTCCGCATCC
>NW_010201967.1:620-959 GCF_000695765.1 Mesitornis unicolor
TCCCAGGCTTGGCAAACTCCGCGAGCCCGTTTTTGGAGATGCAGCTGCAGCTGCAAGAGAAGAGAAAGTTCTGCAAAGAGGAGAGAAAAGCCAGAGGCTGCTCAACTGCTCAAGGTTATGGAGATACCAGGGATAGCTGCCAGCTGTCATACGGAGGGAGGGCTTTTGTCTGTAACTAATTAGCAGTAATTAGCACTCAACACTTGGAGGAATGAGACAGGGGAAAGAAAAACAGACAAGCAAGCTGACTGGGGATAACAGAGTGAGCAGATGAGGAAAGGGGAAAGAAAAACAGACAAGCAAGCTGACTGGGGATAACAGAGTGAGCAGATGAGGAAA
>NW_010201968.1:0-702 GCF_000695765.1 Mesitornis unicolor
GCCATCTCAAGTCATTTGTGGGTAGCAAGAAGGGAGGAGAACTCGAGGGTCCACCCCAGGCTCTACTCAATGCTCTATCCATGAGAACAATGTGGGATCCTTCAGTGAGAGCCCAGCCCGACTCGAAGAGTCCACCAGGGCATCTCCAGCACCTTCGTTCAAGGTGATAAATGGCACAAAACCTCCAAGCCCTGCGCAGTGAGCGATGCCTTTCCCCCACAGCAGCACAAAGAGAAGCACCAGGGTTGTCCCCAAGCCCTGTGCGTGCTCCCGAGGGCTCTGCCATGGCCTGAGCGACGCTTGCTAAAGGGAAAAGGCAGTGAGCTCACTCCAAACCCCACAGGTCTTGCCAAGGCCTCGTCCCTTGTAAGACCTGACCTATTAAAGTAGTGCCTGGGTGCTTGCCAAGCACACCAGCCCAGCTGGAACCGTCTGTTCAGCATGGCTGCTGCAAGGTCATCCCTTCTGGAGACTGAAAACAGCCCCTCTTCAATCCAGGAACGTGAAATATTTCTGCTGAGGGCACTCGGCCTCTGATAATTTCTCCCTTCCTATCGCTGCTCTGTCCACATCCCCGCTCTCACATCCCAGAGGAGGCCACAGAGATGCTCAGGGGCTGGAGCAGCTCTGCTATGGGGACTGGCTGAGAGAGTTGTGGTTGTTCAGCCTGGGAAGGCTCCAGGGGGACTTTATAGCAACCTT
>NW_010201969.1:0-9749 GCF_000695765.1 Mesitornis unicolor
GCATATGTACATGGGTATATTAAAATTCATATACTTTGTGCCTCCTATACGTTAAAACCCAGTCTTTTATATTAAAAACCCTACTTTATACTTCTATAAATATTAAAATACTAGCTTTAAAAACTAAATTCTATGTATTGTATATAAAATATTAAAATGTTTTCCTATGTACACATTTTTATACGTGTATATAAATATATCAGTTTATATATATATATATTAAAAAAACCAAACGTGCATGCAACAGGAGAGATTGAGTGCATGTATCTGTGTTATCAAAACATGTATTTTGTGCATAAAATGTACTACATATTAAAAACCCAGCTCTGTGTGTGTATCGTGCTCTGTGGTGGTGAGCTACAGAGAGTGAAAGGCGTGCGTGTGTGTGTGTGTTAACAACAAATACTTTCTGCACAACACGTTACATATCTTGAAAACACTTCTATATCAATTACTATATATATAAAAAACTATTTTATTAAATTAAATTCTGCTAATTCTGCTGTATGAAACCATTACATTTCCATCCCCAGCGGAGCGCTCCTGGCACAGGAGGAGAAATACAAGACTATCCCCCCTGCCCCTCCCCAGGCCCTGGACAGCAAAGCAAGCACACAGGTGAGAGAAGAAAAATTTAAAAGTTTATTAAACATTAAGAATAACAGACAAAAAAAAAAAAGATTTGGGCTGAACAGCATACAGGATGCAATCCATTTCATGTCATACAGTTAATTTGATCTCGTTTGTTAAACTTGTATTTAAACAGATGCTGTCTTGTGGTGTTGCCAGAAATACGATGGTTGATCACTCGTAAGTTTTAATACACCTTTTTTTTCTTCACATAAAAAAGCCAAGAACATAAAAATAAACTGCACATCTCTATTGTAAATTACATGCAAAAATAGTTTTAAAGCAGTAACTGGGGTTATTACAAACCCACAGAGGCAAAATATTCAAATGTGGGGGGTCCTGCGGCACCGCTGAGTCCAAGCCTCGCTCAGGCCCTGCCTTGACTTTGGATTTCTTGCCTCTGTGGATTCAAGTCAGGATTTACGCCCGTGGTGCTGGGTTCAGTGATCTTAGCACCGGTCAAGAAAAGAAACCAAATAACCCCCCGCCTTCTCTCTATGGGCTTTCCCACGGAGAGCCCCAAGGTGCTCGTACGGACAAACGTCTCAGACTCAACTCGTTTTTAGAGGGCATTCTTTTTTAAAAAGAAAAAAATCATCCTAAGCTTCAGCAAAAACAAAAAAAGACGCATTTTTACCAATGCTTATGGTTTAATAGAGGTCAGTGAATTATTTAGACACGCTATTAATTATTCTGCAAATATATATATTTCTATTTTTATAAAATTACAATCTCATATACCTACAAGCTCCTTCACGAGCAACAAAGCTATCAGAGGTGTGATGAGCCCACCTAAGCTGTCCTTGGGCACCGAAAATGAGCTCAACTTTCTTGTATGTATTTGTTATTGTTATTTTGGGGAGCCAGCCTGGTTCCAGAACCTGTTTGGGGTTTTTTCCCCAAGTTTTAGCCCATGTATTTTGCCCTTTCTTGGTTTTTTTCTCCCTTTTTTTAAGGGTGAGCTTTCCCGAGGAGCCAGAGTACCTCACTCCCATGGTAAGCAGCAAGTACCTTAGTCCCACAGCCCCCTCTGAAGTCCTCACCCCAAAGAGGAGGCAGGGGGCCTGCGCTGTGCCGGGTTCCCCTCCCGCGCACTCCAACACATTCCCAGTGCCCCCAGTTGCCCACCTGCCCTCCCATCTGGGATGGAGTGAGGGGGCATGTGAGCAGCTTTGGGGTGCTGGGCTGGTGGACATGGAAGCTGCTGGGGACCTCTGTGCTCCTCTGCGGCCCTGACTTAATACACCTGTGATACTCAGCCTACAGAAACAACCATCTCCCACCCCTTCCCTGCCCGAAAGACACTAAAGAATTATCTGCCATGTTTTTCCAAGCTGCCTTTTACATTTTAAGGAAAGTTCTGTGGTCAGAATGGACCCCACCGCTGGCTCAGGCTGTGTCCGCACCAGCTGATGTTCTGCACACCCTTCCTGCGGTTCAAGCTTCACCTCAAAAATAATCATTGCGAAGGCAATTATCAGCTGTTGCAATTTGCCGTGTTGCTGCTAAAAGAGTATCCACAGGAGCAGGGTGAGCCCTGCCACCGCCTCGCTTCTTCCAAAGCAAAAATTAAAGTTGATTTCATAGTGGCTACAGCAGAGACACCGACCTGTGCCAAACACCGTCACTTCTCTACCTGTGCGTCCAGTGGCTCATACTGGCCTTCAGAAAATAACTTACTACGCTTTAAACTTCGCTGCAGCACATGGAAATTCAATTTGCTGGATAAATGGTCCACAGGCAAGTACTGCACGTTAAGGGACGCTGACAAGTCGGGTATGTTTGAGGAAAAATACTGGAAAAATGCCATTGATGCGAGGGTATTTTTAATGCTGCACAAAATGTCGAGTCCTTTGTAACAACCTCCTGAAGCATGAATAAAATTGAATGGAATGAACAACCTTTTTATTTGAAAATAATGTCCAAACACTTAGAAAACTGGGAGCAAGACACCTAGCACCATGTTTTCCTCACGTTAATAACCTTATGCAGCACATACGACTGTATACATGAACAGAGCTATTCATAACAAAATTTCAGCTGGAACCCGATTCTAGCAGCAGCAGCAGATTAGAAATGACTGTGAGCTTTTGTGTTACGTGTGATTTTTCTGCCTTTACAAAATATTGTGTTGTCCAATCAATAATTGACTAAAACCCATGTTGTGCTTTGTCCTCATTAAACAGCTTCTTTATGTGTTTCTGATGGAAAATAATAAAGTCTCTCTCTTTCAGTAATATGGAACATCCTGGAAAGCCGTATTACTGCCATAAAAATTTAATTTAAAGCACAGAACATGTCGGTGTGCCAGTGGCAGGTTTAAAATATTAAAGATTTTTAAAAAAACCCTCCAACAACCAACAAACCCCTAAGCATTTCCTTTCTGTACAATAATGGAGAATATATATCTTTGTTATATATTTTAAACATGGAATAGCTTTTACTTTTAGCTATATATATGTCTTTCAAAATACACTGTCAGTATTTGTACTTGAAAAATACTGTACAAAACAAACATACTATAATCATTCTGTATAAACTTTGTACATTTTATAATCTCTATTCTTTTGGTCTATAGTAAACACTTAGATTGATTGGATTAACCACAGTATATGACAACACCATCCCCTTCTGAAATACACCAGTGTCTCGTACATTCATTTTTCAGAAGTTCACTTTTTATCAGAACATACGCGTTCAAAAGCAAAGAGTTGAAAACAATCAGTTCATGTCACACTCAAAAGAACAATCACTAGGAAAAACGGGCTTTGCAAACCAGTGACTTCTTCTAACTGAATAAAAGTGATTTTTAAAACAGCGAGATATAATCCACAGAAAATATATTACAGAACGTGGGAAAAATAACTGAATGTAGGTATTTATTTAATTCTTAGTCACAAAATGGAACTTGAAGAAATGCGTAACTAACTGAAAACAGAAAAGCCCCTCTGATTTCACCGCTGGATCTGATTTGATGCTATTAATTTTGTTCTCCTTTCAACTAATTACCCTGCTTCTTATACATGCGCTCCCTATGGCAGGGATACAAGTAGCATGCTCACCTTGACGTGTCTTTTACTTTTGCAACTTTTTGTTAACGACATTAAAGCTCCTGTCGGGTAGGGAAACCATCCTACGTCCACTAGAACACCCGGGCAGCATGCGCGCTAGCGTACAATAGGATTATTGCTTCAGGTACGGACAGTGCAACGTACACACTCTGTGGGCTACCGATAGTCACTCCTACCTACCTGGGGTCTGTGAAAGAAAAGGAACCTTAGTAGCTACAGAGAAGCCGTTACGGGATCTATCATGAGTAGAGCTAACTCAGTCTAACAGCACTTTAAATCTGAAGACAATTATCACCAGAACTTAAAATACAACAAAAGCAATCTATAAATTAATATTTCTGCAGTGTAGTACTAAATTATTATTTGTGCACTTTATTAGCATGTTAACTTTTCTGATTAGACATAAACGATAGCTTGTTACTCTTGAAAAAACTGAGATCTACTTTTTTTCTTTTTTCTTTTTTTTTTTCCTTTTTTTTTTATAATTTATTCTGGGATCTTTCCAAGTAAATCAGGAGGATGGAACTGGTTACAATAACATAAAAACCCTACTCTGAAGCAGCACTGAAAAAAATATAATAGAAAGCTTACTATGGCGGTTCTCAACAGTCCAGGTAAAAATGTGGCACCCTTTGAAGAGGGCTTCGTAAAAATGGGAAGTGCCGAGATGCGTGCGCGCGCACACACACACGCACATGCACACACACATACACAGACGTGTGAACACACATGTGCACACATACGCAGGTACACGCATACACAAACAAAAAAAAATAACGTAAGTCAGTTTTGTCTCTGCTTCTGGTAAAGTGCTGAAGACAGAAAGGTTGGTTTGGGTGTGGTGCTATCAAACAGGAAACACATTGTCCATCTATTCAAATGCCAACCCGCAACAAAACAAAACAAAAAAAAAAAGAAAAAGAAAAAAGAAAAAAACCCCGCTCCACCCCCTCGAATTTACAGGGGGCCGTGTCGAGCTTCGTACTTTGCAAGGACGTTCTTGCACTTGCCCAGCTCTTTCCGTAAGTCGGCCACCTCTTGGCGGAGAGCCGAGTTCTCCTTCTCCAGAAAGGAGGCGCGGATGGCGATCTGGTTCTCCTTCAGCCGGCGGGCATCCCGCGATCGCTTCGCTGCCATGTTGTTCTTTCTGCGCCTTGCCCAGTATTTGTCATCCTGCTCATTAAACACAGAGAGACACAAACAAGGTATTAGATTTCAGCAAACTGAGCTGCCACCAGGACGTGCTCCCAGCCATGGCCTCCGCACTGGGGATGACTTAACTGCGCACATTTTGCTTGCGTGGCCCCACGAGCCCTGACAGTGCCAGGCGCTGCTGGGACAACAGTGACGGGTTAACGTGGCATAAGCACAGGGAGCACAGATGCCTGCCCGTGTTCCTGTCAAAATGTTTATGCTAACCCCCTCATCCTCTTGACTGTGAACTCCTCCAAGGAAAAACGAAGCAATATTCCAGTGATACAAGTCATCTCACATCTATGCTGACCTACTTAGCACATCCACCTTCACATGTGGTGACTCATGCTCTACTGGTTGCTGGAGCAGCACTAATTACCTCCTGTACAGCCCTGCTCTTCCTCTTTGCCAGCCAACACCTGGTTCACTCTGCTTGTTGGTATCATCCACTCTGGCTACTGTTCAGCACTTTTTTCTGTTGAAAGCTCTTTCTGTACAGAGCCTCAAAGCAAGCATTCCTGTTTGCACCTTGCAATAGCAAGTCACTGGAAGAGGGTTCCTTGGCACAATAAGGTTGGCTGCTGTGGTACCACCCGCAAAGAGATTAGTACAATAGGCTTTGACCCTGGAAGAAAAAGCATTTGCCAGAAATAGGTCCACTAACCTCTGAAGTTTCATAAGCTCACACATTCCCAAAGTGTTATCCCTGAAGGCTTGCCTCCAAGCGATCACCTTACTGCATTGGTGCATCAATGGCTCTAAAGTCACTACTTCATTTCACCTGATTCTTCCACTCTTCCAATGACGTGGCCTTCAGTGAAACAGCAGCTTCAATGTTGCTTTGAAACTGAATTTGAGTTTCAGATATTTGGAACAACTGAGTAAATAAAAAGTAGGCAGAAACTCTTGTGAAAAGTGAAATTCAGTCTCCTGTAGAATAAGAGTGATGCAGCCATTCAACCCCCAAAATGCCTGCTCAAGCCACATAGCTCAAACTAACCATCCCAGAGTCATCCCTCCATTTTTATACGTTTACATTTCGTTATGCAGTTTTCTTGTTTCACCAAGTATGGTACCGCAGCCCCATATCCACTACACGGACCAGGAGCCATCTGCTCCTACGTTGCACCAAAGATACAAATACCTCACCACATCCAGCACGAAGCACACCAGGCCCAATCCTGCTGCTCTGCATCTTCTCCCGCTGCTTGCATAAAGGCAAAATGACTACTGGAAGTACCCTACAACTGCTTTGTCTTAGTTTATGTTAATGAGGTGTGCAGCAATGATGATTTAGAGACAGCGTATCTCTAAATTGTTCCTCACCTGTACTTCGAAGGGACCTCCAAAAATCCTCTTAAAAAAAAAAGCACGCAGCAAAAAGCTATGACCCAAATCTTGTTTGTAATTTCCCATCTCATTCCACTCTACAAAAATCTGCTTTAAGCAATTTATTAGTGTGCCACCTAGGCTTCATCCATCTTTATTTTAACAAATTGCTATGGCAAATCCCTTAATCCAAGCCTGAAAGAGGTAAGGCTGGCATTTCAAAATCACATGCAACCCAGAGACGATTGACTGGCCTAATCTGCTTACCCTCCCCCAGAACTCAACAGCCACTCCACATGCCAGGGCAGAAGCAGCACTTGGGTCAAGCCCTCTGAAACGAGTCAAGGGCAACTGATGGGATTATTTCAGGGAAATGAAAGACCCTGGACTTCCAGTTCAGTCCCAGGTTGTAAACTTAAGTGCCACCCTGCTGAGTGCAAGACACTGCTACACTGCACCTCTGGCATGGAGTAGTCCAAGGGCATCTTTGGCAAAAGTTTGCTTTGACAAATGAGGATACCTAAGAGATGTCACAAAATGAGGGAGGGGCAAACTCCAGTCTCCTCACATTTGCGTAGCCGTTTCTGCATCAAACGCCTCTCTTTAGGCAGACCTCTCAGCAGACTGCAGTGCCAACACAGCACTACTGCTAGTAACATCTGTCCCGATAAGTAACGGCACAGCGCAGATAAATCCTTCTAAATGAAAGCTGAGGATACTACAGAGAAAGTGACAGCAATGTATCACCTGAACACTACTGGAATTGTGATTTTTGTGCTATTAACTTGCACAGCAGTATCCTTAAGGATAAAAATAGTGAATAGCATCAGCTTCTCCTCCTGATGCTATCCATCTGGTATAAACACGTGGCATCCCAGTCTCCTCGCACGTGCACCAGGGATTCCCACTGACTCAACAGGTTTTCAGTCTGGGTCTTGAGGGAAAACAGCAACAGCAGAGTGAAATTCTGACTGACTGCCTCTGATAAAAAAGGTCTTGGAAATCACATACCGGGGATAGAATTTTGCAAATAATGACAATTTTCATAGTTGTTTGACAAGCTGAATCAGCTGATCAGTTTGTTCTGCTCTCTTCATGCTCTTTGCTCTTCACATCTCAGAAGCAGTGAGAGACATAGAAAAGGATGCTCTTCTTTTTAAAATACTGTATTATTATTGTAATAGATTTGAAATATTGCATTAAAATACAAGAGTTTTCCACCCAGATTAGCAGTGTTTACTATAGTTCCCATCCATCATTAAACACAGAGCTAAAGCAATTTCCAAACATGACACAGTCTTGTCTTCTTTCTGTCATTATCAGGGACCTCCATAGAACCTGTAAGAGGTGGATTCTTCCTTGAAGAATTCACAATCTATGCTGATGAGACAGACAGAGGATGGAGGAAAAGGAAACATGATCAGACTGTTTCATAAGTGGGAAATATGGGCCAAGGTGAGCTTGTCCAAGGTCACGCAGGAAGCTTCTGGCATACAAAGGAAATGAATATTGATCTCATGAATTTCAACTGTTGCATAACTAATGAGGGACATCCTCCCCTCAGTCTTATTCAGAACCATAATAGTTTTATTCTACAACGAAGTTGTATTTAGTTTGGCAGATTTACCCTACGTGAGGAAACAGATTCATGCCTCAAACTTATATCTCAGAGAGCAACCGACAGAGTCTGTACGAACAACCTCGTCACCAGTTCCAATTTACCTTCAGGTCATCTGGAATGAAGACTTTGCGAGCTTTCTTAATCATCGGCTGTGGTTTCAGCTCTTCTTCAGAGAATTTGCGCTTACGAGGGTCAAACATCTCTTGGCCAGGAATACTGGAGAGAGCAAGGTCTGCAGGGTCAGGTTCATAGCCAACAGGAACTTGGATTGTCTCAGGATCTATGGGACTTGGTGTGTTTCGGTTTGCTGGCAAGATTTGACCTACAGAAATAAAGCATAAATTCAGCTATGTTAGAAGAAAATAGGTAAACAGTATCACTAAACACGGATTTTAGAAGATCTCTAAACACTTTACAAGCAAAAATTCTTTAAGCTTTCACTGTAAATTTGTTCTCTATTCTTGCTAAGTATTACATTGCCCCTTTTGTAGGGTACATTTTCAGATCGGGACGTGTTCATGCTGTTATTTTCAGAATTGGTTCCTAATTCTGGTTCCAAATCTTGGATGCTCACATAAGACAGCTGAATCCAACTCTGAGTTGCACTGGACTGCAGGTCGAAGACATTGCTCCAACTCCTGCCACTTCCTTAAGATCACATCCTCAGGAACAAATCATAAGTACTGTCACTTAGCTCTGATGCACACACCACACTGTGATCCTTCCCAGTTTTCTCATACACAGATTTCTTCATATATACCTTTGAGGGTACGTTTAGTTGACAATCAAAAAATATGCAGTGTTTGCAATAGGACAATCTCTCATTAAAATGTACTTTCAAGCTGTGCTAAAGCACTCCACTAAGGTGGCTGCTATTTTCTATGAAATCCTATCAGCGATATTAAAAAGACAGTGAAGGAAACTACCAACATGAAAGGCTACAATGATTACTTAAAGATATTTTGCAAAAATGAAAGAACACTTATTTATGCCACATTGCTCTTTTATGGTATACAAGATCTAATAAAAGGAGCCTATCCTCAGAAAAGAACTATATCCCCCTCCTTTTTTCTTTTTTAATCTTAGATATAGCCTTCAAGATCCTACAGCACCAATGCAGGCAGCATTCCCACTAAAAATCCAATTTAAAATCTCAACCAAAGGGTCCAAAAATAGGATCCTGAAGTCAGCTGCCTAAACACGGACTATCCCCGGGGGCAGAATTTTCAGAAGTTTCCACATGCCTCAGAAGTACAAGACTCACAGACTTCAGAGGGAGGACTTCTGATTGAAGCAGATATTCTTTTATAATTTTGGCTATTAGCTAATTCACTTTGACTTTAGAGATATGACAACTTTCATAATAACTACAAAAACATCCTGTGACTGCATAATGTTTCCTTATTTCTGCCCACATCTGCAATATTTAGGGTGTAAAATGGTAAACATCAAACATCATTTCTAATTCCAACCAAGGCCAGCATTAACAATGTAGTTTTTATTTTAATCTAAAAGATCATGGCAACAATATTGGAACTGCAAAGAAAATGCACAGGGGAATTGCATTGTGCAAACCAGGGCTTTCTAACAGAGAGCCCGTCTTTTGTAACCACTATTTTAAAACAGCACTGACACAAGCAGCTTCCAGGAAAGGCTAGGAAGGGCCTGGGAGAAAAGGAGGATCAAAGTTATTAAAACATATACACATCTATAGGACAGGGACCAAGAGGAAAGGGTCCGGCTACCCACATTGTACCGAGAGCAGAGCGCTTTCCCCTCTGCGTCCGGACCGGGCACGCCGGTGCCAACACCTCGGTGCTCAAAACCAGGCGTCTCCTGCAGCGCCCCCTTAATAAAACCAGAAATCACGGCCTGGCCCGGCGGCGCGCAGCGGGAGCGGCGGG
>NW_010201970.1:0-829 GCF_000695765.1 Mesitornis unicolor
TGACGTGGTAGTGTCTGGATACTTAATCCAAGCCAACTGAGAGCTTTTAAGAGTTTATATCTTTGTGGCTGCAGTTTTTAAGTGGTAACTTTGGGGAATTTGAGGAAGAAGAGGGGAAAATTAACCTGAGAAAAATCATCTGTATGCAAGTTGCACGTAGCTGCTCAGTCAGCAAGGTCGTGGTGTGTGTTGCACGCGGTGTTTCTTCCTCTGTTACTCCTGGTTTTACCAACTTCGGTGTCGTTTTGCAAAGCTGAGCCCAAACGCGAGCGTTACCGTTTGGTGGGCGCTGTTGGGTGGTGAGGTTTACGCTTTGCTGGGTTCAAAACTGGTTGGATGGGAGCACAGAGAGTTGTGGTGAATGGAGCTCAATCCAGTTGTGACCAGTCACAAGTGACTCAGTTTTGGTGTTTAACACCTTTATCACTGATCTGGATGAGGGGATCGAGTGCTCTTTCAGTGAGTTTGCAGATGACACTGAGTTGGTGGCAGTGTTGACCTGTTAAGGGTAGGAAGGCTCTGCAGAGGGACCTGGCCAGGCTGAATCCATGGGCTGAGGCCAATTGGATGAGCTTCAACAAGGCCAAGGGCCGGCTCCTGCACTTGGGTCACAACAACCCCATGGATGCTACAGGGGAGGAGTGGCTGGAAAGTACCTGGAGGAGAAGGACCTGGGGGTGTTGGTTGAAATTCGGCTGAGCAGGAGCCAGCAGAGTGCCAGTGCCCAGGTGGCCAAGAGGCCAACGCCATCCTGGCTTGTAGCAGCAATGGAGTGGGCAGCAGGAGCAGGGCAGGGATCATCCCCTGTGCTGGGCACTGCTGAGGCTGC
>NW_010201970.1:943-4516 GCF_000695765.1 Mesitornis unicolor
CTGGGGGTTCAAGTGGAGAAGAGGAGGTGAGGGGAGACCTTATCCCCTCTGCAGCTCCTGAAAGGAGGGGGTAGAGAAGTGGTGTTGGTCTTTGCTCCCAGAAAGTGATGGGATGAGGGGAGATGGCCTCAAGTTGCACCAGGGGAGGGTTTAGGTTGGATTTTGGGAGGAATTTCTTCATGGAAAGGGTTCTCTGGGACTGGCAGGGGCTGCCCAGGGAGGTGGTGGAGTCCCCATCCCTGCAGGGGTTCAAGAAGTGGTGGATGTGGCACTTGGGGCCGTGGTTTGGTGGCCATGGTGGGGTTGGGTTGATGGACTTGATGATCTTAGAGGTCTCTTCCAACCTCAGTGACTCTGTGTGACTCCATGAAAGGAATGATGTTTTATTCCACCATTTTAGAGTTCTTTCAAATGATTTGTATGCAGTATTGAGTTAGGAAAACCAGGAATAATTTAGTATACTGCAGCCTTTAGATTAATTGTTCTTCCTTTACCCTGTTGGGCACATGAAGCAACTTCCCAAGAAACTTCTTACTTGTTTGTCCTCAAAGAAATGTTAATTTTATTTATTTATTTCCCTTTTTTTTTTTAGGCGTTACGACAGCGTCATCAACCGCCTGTACACGGGTATCCAGTGCTATTCATGTGGAATGAGGTTCACCACTTCGCAGACAGACGTTTACGCCGATCACTTGGACTGGCATTATCGGCAGAACCGGACAGAAAAGGACATCAGCAGAAAAGTCACGCACAGGAGGTGGTACTACAGTTTAACGGTGAGTAGCACGGTTATTTGTTGTGACAATTACAGCCCAAATTCAGCGTTTTCCTGGCGTCTGTGTGTGCTGGAGGTCTAATAAAGTAAGATTTAAAAAATCTGGTATTCCTGGGATGCCTTTTTTTCCCCCCTGAGATCTCTTGTTTGAAACATTTCTGGCTATTTGTCAGTGTCTTGAGTGAATTAAAACCTTTTTTTTTTAATCCTTAGGACTGGATTGAATTTGAAGAGATAGCCGACCTGGAGGAACGTGCAAAAAGCCAGTTCTTTGAAAAAGCACATGAAGAGGTCGTGTTGAAGACGCAAGAGGCTGCAAAAGAAAAGGAGTTCCAGAGCGTGCCTGCTGGCCCAGCTGGAGCAGTGGAGGTGAGCTGCAGCTTCCCTTTAGTACCCCAAATATTGAATGTGGTGGTTGTTTCCCAGGGACAGATAGAAGTAAAAATCACCTGGAATTCAAAAAAAAAAAACAAAAAAATAGAAATTATACCCACTGGCATTCCAGCCTTTTAGTGAAATTGGAGTGGGGAAAGTGTGAATGTACTGAATGCTTCCATAGAGTGAATAGAGAAGTGGCTTGGGACTTTGGCATTCAAATACAAAATATGGTAAATATGGTAAATAAGGTAGATATGGTAAATACGGTAAATCTAAATTACTGTGAATACGGTAAATGGTGACTACTAAATATGGTAAATACGGTTAATCTAAATTACCATGAATACAATAAATGGTGACTACTAAATATGGTAAATATGGTAAATCTAAATTACTATAAATATGGTAAATCTAAGTTACCGTAAATATGGTAAATACAGTAAATCTAAATTACCATGAATATGGTAAATATGATAAATACAAAATATGGCAAATATGGTAAATCTAAATTACCATAAATATGGTAAATACGGTGAATACAAAATATGGCAAATATGGTAAATCTAAATTACTATAAATATGGTAAATACTAAATATGGTAAATATGGTAAATACGATGAATACAAAATATGGCAAATATTTTAAATACGGTAAATCTAAATTACCATGAATACGGTAAATGGTCAATACTACATATGGTAAATACGGTAAATCTAAATTACCACGAATATGGTAAATGGTGAATACTAAATATGGTAAATACGGTAAATCTAAATTACCGTGAATACAGTAAATATGGTAAATACAAAATATGGCAAGTATAATAAATACGGTAAATCTAAATTACTATAAATATGGTAAATATGTGGTAAATACAAAATATGGCAAATATGGTAAATACGGTAAATCTGAATTACAGTAAATATGGTAAATACAAAATGTAAATATTGTAAATACGGTAAATCTAAATTACTATAAATATGGTAAATACAAAATATGGCAAGTATAATAAATATGGTAAATCTAAATTACTATAAATATGGTAAATCTAAGTTACCGTAAATATGGTAAATACAGTAAATCTAAATTACCATGAATATGGTAAATATGATAAATACAAAATATGGCAAATATGGTAAATCTAAATTACCATAAATATGGTAAATACGGTGAATACAAAATATGGCAAATATTTTAAATACGGTAAATCTAAATTACCATGAATACGGTAAATGGTCAATACTACATATGGTAAATACGGTAAATCTAAATTACCACGAATATGGTAAATGGTGAATACTAAATATGGTAAATACGGTAAATCTAAATTACCATGAATACAGTAAATATGGTAAATACAAAATATGGCAAGTATAATAAATACGGTAAATCTAAATTACTATAAATATGGTAAATCTAAGTTACCGTAAATATGGTAAATACAGTAAATCTAAATTACCATGAATATGGTAAATATGATAAATACAAAATATGGCAAATATGGTAAATCTAAATTACCATAAATATGGTAAATACGGTGAAATGGTAAATACAAAATGTAAATATTGTAAATACGGTAAATCTAAATTACCGTAAGTATGGTAAATACGTTAAATATGGCAAATATTGTCAATGCGGTAAATACGATAACTTCAAAATATGGCAAATACGGTAAATATTCTCTCTCTTATTCCAATACCTTTTTCAGAGCTGTGAAATTTGCCAGGAGCAGTTTGAACAGTACTGGGACGAGGAGGAGGAAGAGTGGCACCTGAAGAACGCCATCAGAGTAGATGAAAAGGTGATCTGCTCTTATTTACTTGTGATAATTATATTTAAAAGTCCCCAGGAATTATATTTTTTTAAAAAAATTGGAGGGCCAAGTGCTTTTTCTCTCCCAGAGAGGGTCCCCTGGTAGTTTTCTTGGCTTCCAAGTACCAAAATAGCTCAATTTTTGGAAGTACATGAAGTGCTGGTACTGTTTGTGTTGCCTCATTGGGCTTCACCTCCGCTGCGGTGCTAAAAGTGAAATGACCCTGTCTTTATGGGCGTAAATAAATACTGCTTCAGTTATTAATAATTGATCGATTAATCGTTGATACAGATTTGATTTTTTCTGGATGCAGCTGTGCACAACTCCCAGCACTTCCCAGGCTTGTGTATGATAATTTTAACATCTTTATCAGTGATCTGGATGAGGGGATCGAGTGCTCCCTCAGTAAATTTGCAGATGACGCTGAGTTGGTGGCAGTGTTGACCTGTTAAGGGTAGGAAGGCTCTGCAGAGGGACCTGGCCAGGCTGAATCCATGGGCTGAGGCCAATTGAATGAGCTTCAACAAGGCCAAGTGCCGGCTCCTGCACTTGGGTCACAACAACCCATGGATGCTGCAGGGGTGGGGACGAGTGGCTGGAAAGGACC
>NW_010201971.1:0-5574 GCF_000695765.1 Mesitornis unicolor
ACCAAAAAACCCTCACAGAAAACCCAGTACAAATATCAATTTAGAAATTAACAGATAAGGAGATGGTTTCATAAGGTGATGGTTACATATGTTGAAACTGAAATTTCACTTTGGATAGCAGCATTTAACTTTTTCCTGTTTCAAAAACATACAGTATAATTTTTATATTTTTGTATAATAAAATCTCTAAAAGCTGGAAATATTCATTGGTTTGCAAACCATTGAGAATCTTCACTCACTTGCTTTTTTCCACCTGTATAAGGTATTGCTGAAAGGATTTACAGAGAGGTTTTGCAGGTAGAGTAGAACACCAGGGTTTATTTCAAGAACTTCCCTTACGTGAATGACACTCCGAAGTTGAGATCTTCAAATGTTGCCAGAGACAATATTTTATTTTATTCTCTCTTTGTAATAATGGGCTTTATTTTTCCTATTCTTACTTTGAATAATGAGCTTCTAAAATCTGTAAAATATATACATATAGTAACATTGCAATATTTTCTATTATTTGTTTTAACATAAGAGATAAGATTTGGGAAATTCTGCAAGCCAGCCTTTTGTGTGATTTGTTGCTTAGTTTCTCCCTGAAACTTTTTTCTGAAGGCAGATAGCCAGACTAGTGCCACTATATTTATTTTCTGTACTGATTTACATATGGACAGCAGTATTGGATCTCATTCCTTAGTGTTATCTCTGGGCGCACAGGACTGAATGCTTTCTCTTCAAATCTGTCATATGATGCAACTTCTTGATTAGAGCTAACTAGTAGTTTTTCCATTCCTATATACACAGTAGGTGGAAAACATCTGAACTTACAGGCTTACAAAGGTAGAATGGTTGTTGGTAGACTTTTCTCATTTGAAACAAGATGAGATGTTGCTGCAGCAAAAACATTCTTTCACTGTTGATTTTCTGGATTATTATTAAAATATTGTTATTGGCAAAATCAACACATTTTCACCTGAAAGTGCACGGGGCAGTAAAAAAGAGATAAAAAAGTTGAGCATAACTTTGCTTGTTACAGCAATTGTTTTAATTGAGGTAACTGTGTTCTTTATCATTTTTTAACTGGACTGGTTTTAATAAGCAATCTTACTGGCCAAGGAAAATTATGAACTCAATAAACAAACAAAATTCAGGCTGTGTATATATTCCACTTTCTTTGACAGGAAACAAATTAGCTTGAAGCATGTATCAGAATAAAAAAAATAGACTTGGCTTTCTCATTATGATCCGAGAAAGTTGCAGAAACTACTCAGAACTTTCAGATTCTGCCAGTGATCTCCTGATATTTTACACATAAAAGGTATGAACACAGGCAGCAGTTTCTGGGCATATCTAGCAATCAATGGTATCGTAGACTATCAACAAATATTAATAACAAGGTGACTTGATTCGAAGTAGGCCAATATGTGTATCCAGTTAAATATTTTCAAGTTGTTCTACACAATCACTGCACAAAAATCAATCACTTTTTTCTCCAAGATATAGCAAAATTACCATCTGGTTTGCTAGTTACAACAATAAAATGTTACCAAAACAGGATGAAGGTAAGTAGCAAGATAATTCCTATAATAACTCCTAGACAGATTCTGGCTGATGAAAAACCAATCTCTAGCAAATGAATTATGCCATCCTACTTAATTTGGGAAGTTTACATTCTGAATTTTCAGCCCCTCTGTTAAGTGTTGTTCTTATACTTTTTAAATTGGTTGTTCTTTGAAGAGAAAAACTGACAGGTCTGGTCTCCTGTAGATGAAAGAACTGATGTTGAACAAACACTGGTGTTACTCTACATGGGCTGAACTGTGCTGCTGTTTCCACAGTGAAGTCTGTCCTACCCACTGCCTTTGAAACACATAGCAGCTGACTAAACTGATACAGACAGACAAATAACAGGATTAATTAGGAAACCAAACTGCAGATATGACATAATTAACCATGCAGATTGCGTGTTCTAACTTTCTAATAGGTAGGCGATATCAATTTCTGGATGTTAACTTTTTGTTGAAGACATGTCTGAGAATTGTCAAATTTTACCCTTTTCATAAATTAGTTTTCATTACAAAAATATTTGCCTTTCTTGAACTGATTTTAATTAAAGGGATTAAATTTTATGTTTCTGAGACAAGGGTAGACTTTGTAACTTCAGCCAGAATATCCAACACGTTTCTGCTATGCAGTGTTAAGGAGGGAGGACCCTGTGATGTTTTCTGTGTAGCAACATTATCAGTGTTAGGCAGTTGTCCTAGTTTCTCTAGGGTGATACAAGCAAAGGCTACATAATTACAGGAGGGATATCTATAGGGAAACATGTAAATTCTTCCTTAGCCATTCACATGAAGATTTGCTATAACACTATCTGCAAAGATTCAGACAGTCTTGAGTTTGAGAAAAACTGCACACAAAAATTGTGAGAGACTAAAATCTATTAAAATATAAGCTACCTGTTTTGACGGTGAAGGTTTTAATTTGAAAATCTTAACCATAATATCTACAGGTAAGACAGTCACAGGTATAATTATAATCTAAAATAGACTTACTCCCCCTTTGTTAAAACAGGGCCTATTTTGGTACATTTGATTGTGGACATACTTTAAATGTTCTTTACAGTACCTAGATTCAGTAAGGAAAAAAATGCTAAAGTAGTGAAAAATAGATTCAAAGCCCCATAGGGAAATGTCACTGTACTGGTTAGGGATTCTTCAGCTTCAGTAGCTGAAGATGTGAAAAAGCTCTGTTCACACTACTAAGAAAAAAATTTCAATCCTCTGTTGACACAGCTACACACATTCACACAAAAAGCAGGCAGTTTTCAAAAGAATAGTTTTTCGTAGTAATTTCTGAATAACTATTACATACAAGGCATGTATGCAATAGAAGAAGAAGTGAGAAGCTATGCAACTCACTCAGTTTTTTCCCATTTTAGGATCAAGTCTTTAAATGAAAGAGTGCTGTAGCACATTAGATCTGCCTTCTCTCAAGTCAGATTTTTCATTATTTCAACAATGGAAAAGGAGTGTCTTGACCAGTTTTGTAATCAAGAGGGTCAATAAAAAGGCTGAAAGAATCATTTGTAACTTGGAAAAAAATACAGTAGCCCAAACTTTACTTTCAGTCACACAAATACAATGCCCAGGATCATACTGTCTTTGCCAAAAATTCGGTCAGAAGTAAAAATGCATCAACATTGTTTATTCTTGAACCTGCATCTCTGCCTCTGAAAGCAGAATTTTTTGAATACTTATAAATACATCTGTCAGATCACGAACAGCCTACGACAAGTGCCCCTTCTATGACGGTTTAAGCTAAAATGCCAGGCTGTGGGCTGGAGATCCTGAGACACAGGTGCCTTTTCCATTACAACTGCTTGAGAAAGGTAATTTTCATCTTCTCAGAGTGGCAGAAATCCTTGCACTCTGCAAATCCAGAAGACACTTTTATTGAGCTTTTGAGGAGCTTTTCAAAACTCTGGCTCTTTCTCCCTGACTAGGCCAGGATTTATTTTTTTATTTAATTATTACCATGATACCAAGAATGATAACACAGCAGACTTCTTATCTGGCTTGTAACAGATTAAACTTGTTACTTATCTCTAATGCTTTGAGATCCCTCTCTCAAGAAACAAACAATTGCCAGTCTTAAACTCCAAAATTGCTTCTTTTTGCTGAAACTGTGTACCAAAAGTGCATCAGGACACAGCAAGGCCTGGATGCTTTGCAAAGGAAGACGAGCTGGGAGCCAAGCATCACAGCAAGTCAGACAGGACCAGTGGCCTCACTGACAACGTTGCAGGGGTCAAGATCAGGACCAGAGATGATGATCACAGTCTGACACAGTTCAGTGACATGCTGGCAAAGTCACACTGCTGAAGCAGGAGAAAGGCTGAGCTGGGAAGCTGAGCCAGCAGGTCAGGGCCAGACTTGGGGAGGTCCAGGACTGGGCACAGACATGGTTGCACAACTGTGACACCAGTGCTAAAGCCACAGCTGGAAACAGCCCCTGGGGAAAGAGAGGGACAAGTCCTTGTTTCCAGCTTTCTTCACTGCGCCAGTGAAGGAGCCAACATTGCACTCAGCCAGCTGAACTCCTTCACCCTGCCAACTAAACACAAGAAGGAATTCATGCTCGCAGCCCTGACAAGTAGGACTTTGTGACAGATGTAACACACATGCATAGACCCAAACCATATTTCCATCAGTGCCACAGAACACTGACAGAATTACTTCAGCTACTCTGGGCATTGGTATCAGAAATATTTTGTAATTCTATTCTGAAGAGCTAAAATTAACCATTTTAGAACAATTGTTAGCCCTTTCCAAGTTGGTTAGCTTACTATAAATGGCCAAAAGCACAATCTTTTGAAACTCGTAACTGAAACATTTTGCTATATATTTAAAAACTACAGTGTTATCATTTTATTGTACTACGGTATCACACTGACATACCTGAGAAATTTGGTAGAGGGGAATAGTCTTTCCCAGTTTCAAGCTTTTATCTCACCCTTTTTGTTGGATCTCTCGTGCCCAGTTTTAAAGTGTGTTGCACGCCTAGAATGTAGCAAGTTCAAAGCAACAACTGTAACTACTACAGCAAATGAAAAGTAAGTGTAAAAGTAATTAGTTGTCTTTTAACATTTTTTTCTCTTTTTCAGGACAAAAAATTGGACTGTTTCCATTTAATCATGGTGTAATTTAGGGAGGAGGTACAGGGAAATATTTCCACAACTTCAAGTGTAACAAATAGAAGAATCTATGGAACTAGCAGCCTTTGCCTATATTCATAGTAGGCCTTCATGCATCTGTTGGAGTGCTTTCCTGACAAATGATGTTTTCCTGACTAAAACCCTTTGAATTTTAATCCTAGTATATGCTGTGTTGATGAATAAACAGGAATTATGTTTGTATATTGATTAGGAGAGTCTCAGCTCTGTAGCTATAACTAGTACAGTACCTGTTTGTGTAGTAGCATTTTGTGGAATTTCAGGGGGTTTTGGGCATGTGGGGGTTTTAATTTTGTTGTTTGGTGTTTTTTTTTAATACAAAGCTGTTCGCTAGGATCTAGATTTTGATTCAGTGTATCACTGCTGAATGAATTGAATAATCAGAGACTTTGCTACGAGTTATAAATTATTTTTATTTAGAGAGTATTTTAGAACGTAGAACATAGAAAGATGACATGCAGTACTTTGCTCATACCTTACAGCCTGTGTACTTCTCAGTACATTATTCTGACATATAAATACATATAGAGTGTATTCAGTTTCTAATGAAACTTTAATTTGTTCTGGTTGCCCTGGGAATTTTTTGGTAGTTAGCTCTGCTAGTTAACTGAGCTGTGAGTTATTCTGCAGAGCTCAGGTTTTCGTATCCATAACAAGAGGTATTTCAGGAGGCCTGGGCAATAGGAACATGACTGAATCACTAATACATAGTATACAAGTGATGTAAGTTCCCATCTAGCATAACTTGGAAGAAGGGACAGGCAGCTCAGGAGGAGTGCAGGGCTACCGTAAGGCTGCGCAGGGAGAAAATTGGAGGGGTTAAAGTGCAGCTGGAACTCAATCTAGCTAGT
>NW_010201972.1:0-11314 GCF_000695765.1 Mesitornis unicolor
CCTAACGTTCTGTGATTCTGTGATTTTAAATCTAAGACTACAATACATCCCGAGACTATTTTTAAAATTGGCCTAATGCAGATAAGAAGAAAGAATATTCTCTGAATATCTGAATGGATTTTCCCTCAGAAAAACCCTACTACTTCTCTCTTTTCAGTCCCTATATTATTGGAACCATGAACCAGGGAGTTTCTTCTTCACCAAATCTGGAGCTGCATCACAATTTCAGGTACATTCACTCTGTATTTACTGTGGCTGTGTTTGCACAGCTCCCTGCTCCTCAGCCCATTTCTTCGGCAAACACTGATCTTGTGTCTCATCACAGCAAAGTGTTTTACCTTCTGTGTCTCTCCTTTATTGATGGGTCTCCAAACAGTGTTGGGGAATGGTGAAGGAAATAAGATACTTTCTGGCACCACTAGCACGTTGCTGAAGATGATTGCATTCTTGCATTCCACTTATGGTCAGCAGTGTCTTCAATTTCTGCTGAAACCTGTAATGATTATGTTGTAGCAGTGGGCAATAATGTGGTTTATTGGAGTAGTTTTATACTTGCTGACTAATGAAACTCAGAAGCTTATGACATTACCTTCCTCTATATGTTTAAGATGAAATTATGTATTTGCTATTCATTGCTGCTTGACATTTATCCTTTCTACCCAGGTGGGTGCTGTGTGCTAATCACACAGAGCCTGTTAAAGGTTTCTTGGGCAGATATCTGAGAAGGAAACTGATTGAGACTGAAATAGAAAAGAACATACGCAATAATGAGCTCATGAAAATAATTGACTGGATCCCCAAAACATGGCATCATCTCAACAGCTTCCTAGAAACACACAGCTCTTCAGATGTAACCATTGGTGAGTCCATTGGTAGAGTGGTTTGAAATAAGAATGCAGGCTGAGCCTTTTAGAGATTTGTGAAGGATATATATATTTTTTTTAAAGTTGTAATCGCTCAATGGGAAGTACAACATCAGTGTGGGGAATTTGTCTAGTTACCAGCAAGATTGAAATTTAAATTGAAAGTTTAATGAGAGAGTATGTATTTCCTGGTATTTCTACCTTGTTTATTAAAGACTTTCAAGTAAGCAATCATAATTTTAAAAAGTTTAATTTACAAAAAATTACTTCAATGGCAAGTTCCCTAAGCTTAACTTCTTTCCCTGCTTTCACATTGCAGTATAATTACAGTAACAAAAACACTTGGACAGTCAGTTTGATTTTAATCAAACTAACATGTGAGAGATACACATGTACCCAAGGTCTTTTAGTGGAATACCTATGTTAGCAAAGAAGTCATTCTTTTACATAACTTTGCTTATAAAAGTTGTACATCAGGCCTCAGAATTGGATAGTGACACTATTTCAATTTTAATAACAGGAGACTAATAGCTAGTTGTAGTCCTATATTAGTAGTCTCTTGAGTAGTACTTTTTCCAGTAGTACTTTGTAGTAGGACTACTTCCAGTAGTACTTTTTTAATTCTGTGAAGTTTATTTTTAGTGTGTTCCCTAGTTCAACTTTTTAAAATACATGACTTGACTTTTCAGGTCCCCGCCTCTTCCTCCCTTGCCCTATGGATGTTGATGGCTCTAGGGTGTGGTTCACAGACCTCTGGAACTATTCTCTGGTGCCGTATCTTCTGGAAGCTGTGAGAGAAGGACTTCAGGTATGTCATTTGTTTCCCAGCTTTTTTTTTTTAATTAGTTTCATAGGCTTTCTCCAAGCTACTTTCAACCAATGCATCCATGTATAAGTGCTGTTGCATTTGAAAGAAGAAAATCTGTGGAGGGATTATAGAAATCAGCCTTGAACGCCTTTTGACCTGCTCTTACTCTGAAGTATAATTTGGCTTTGCCAACTCCAGCACTAGCATATCTTATATTTTATGAAGAGGGTTTCTCCTCTGTGACTGGAGGAAGATTCTCCTTTATCCACGGTTTAACGAGTTCACAGCAATGTTAAATACAGCTCAGATTGCCTCCATGAGTCAAGGCAGTCTCAGCCTATCCCTGCATGGAAGAAATAATAGCCCTCACACTGGCACAAGAAGTCTGTGTTAATCCTCTCCCACCTCCATTCATGTGTAAATACACAGGCTTGTGCAGAAAAGCTTGTGAACAAGGATATTTTCACCATTCGGGAAAAAAAATTAAAAAATTACTGGCCTTATCTAACCAGATTGAGATAATTTACTCTTTGGCCCTGCAGAACATGCAGTTCTGTCCCTTTTGGCCCTTATATCATGTAGCCCTGCTTGTATTTCCCATAGTTTTGCTTTTCCATTTTTCTTTATGGGCTAAGGTTTCCTCATGACTGTAATTCTCATTTTGGGTAACAGTGCCATGAGGTCAAAGTGCTTCACGGTTCCCTCTATCCTGTCCTCTCCAGAGTTAGGTGTTAGCAGTAGTTCATTCAATAGTTAATGAACTATTAACATTTCTTTTACTTAGCAGAAAGAGGGCTACAAATAGATTTGCTGTGGACAGCACCGTAAACTTTCCCATATAGTTTAAGATTTCAAACCATTCCACATCTTTGGAACAAACCTAAATCCTGAAATTAATCCTTTCTTCTTTTTTTTATCAACTTTTATTTGGCTTCCTCCCTTTTCCTTTTTCTTTTGTGCACTGCAATTCTATGTCCTCTGCAAAGACGCTTTGTGGAAGGGCAGTTTTTTGCCACACATGACACCAGAAGAAATTACTGCAGTGTGCAGAGGGGATTGTTGTGGACTAGTAAAAGAACTGTGTAAGCAGCTGCAGTTTCTTTATCACCTGGTCTTGACATGGTGACATACTGATGCGATGGAGGTTTAGAATCTTGCCTGTTTAATATCTCACGCTTTCCTAAAACTGCTTATCTCTCTGGGAGTTACAGTGTTTATATCTTGTGCAGGAAACTGCCAAACATCTGAGAGAACAGCCACGATGAGATTAATAGTGCTTGTTTAGACCAGCTATAAAAATGCAGTGATATTCTTCAAGCTCATATTTTCCCAAGCATACAGGGTAACTACTTAAATGAAAACTTCAATCCTGGAGCAGAAGATGGCAGCATACAGAAGAAAATAAGTTGTTTCATGAATCTTCCAATTTTTAGCTGCTTTGGAAGGCTTCCATAGAGTAAGATTATTAATAATAAACATAAATCTTTTCTATGACATAATTAGATGTTCCAGGAACTAGGGACAGATAGAAAATGTCTTTCTAGCCTGGTACTTTGCAAACTCACTTGTCAGGCACAGAATTTACAAACCTTGCCCCAGATTCCCAAAAAGATTTAATCGGTGTTAATCTCAGATGAGGGGAAGTGCTGCCTACAGCCTGGAGTTAGCCTGCTAACTCCCTGAGAAACGTTTCCTCTTGGCTTATTTCAGCAGATCCCCATTATAGCAGCCTAGCCTCAGCGTAGGGCAGAAGGAGTCTGAGTATCTCTGTGCGTAATATAGGGAACTTGGCTTCCTAATCTGGAGCTCTGCATTCAGCAAGTGCCTGGGAGCAGGTGTTGCAGTGATAAGCACGACTCATCTCTCTGGCTTTAGCCCTAAAATCCTTCACTGTTTTATTTCCATTAGGAGTGCAGCCCATCTAAATGCTCCATGAGCATACACCCTGCCAATATTACACTTCTCGTTGCTCTGTGGAGACTGTTTGAGCCAGGAGAGATCACAGAAAGCCTTGGTGAATGGCTCCCCATCTCTATGTGTCATCATCACAGCCAAAGGAAATCTGTAAAGCAAAAACCAAGAGGGCTCTCAGTTAGCATGTTGCTTGTGAGCAGCAATGTGGAGAAGGGTGCATTTTACTGAGGAAGCTACCAGACCTCCTAAACTTCCAATATTTTCATTCTTCCTTCCTCTATCATCCTTCCAGATTCATAAGCATTTTTGTGCTTCATAGTAAGGAAATCCTATCCTTTGAGAGTTTCTTCTCTTAACCTTGTGAAAGTTCTCAAACTTAAAGTGTGGACAGATGTCTGCTTCTGCATCCCACTTTGCTCAGAGAAGAGAACAATCTGTACTATCACTTCCTAATTCACTTTAAACAAAATCCAATTAACTTGAATGTTTTAGATAGGTCTGAGTTAATTTCACTGATACGCCTTAAGCAAATTACCTAAAGGTCTAATTTCACATTGTATCAAGAACTTGTGCTTCCCACTGATGCCTACAAGTATCACTAGTTTTGGAGTGCTTTTCAGCTTGCAGCCACTCTGTGTATTGAAGGAGCAAATGGAGATGAGGTCTTTTGAATGTCTTACCATATCTGATTGCTGAGCACATGTGAAAGCAAACTACTTACTGAAATGGTTTAGATGTTTTTGATTACTTTTGCCTGCTGTTGCAACTGGTACTGAAAACTCTGTAGAATACTTACCTGTGTTATATCCATAATATAGATGTATGGTAAGAGGGCACCGTGGGAGGATCCCTCCAAGTGGGTAGCTGATACCTATCCGTGGAGCTCTGCATCTCTACAGCACGAGTGGCCATCGCTGCTTCAGTTAAGACCAGAAGATGTTGGTTATGAAGGTTACGCATCAGCAAAGGAAGGAACAACCTCGAAGCACATTCCACAGACTGATACAGAAGGGGATCCCTTGGTAAGATTTAAACTTCTGGGGAAAAGGCTTTCCAGTGTGTACTTTGTTATCACATGTTAAATTGTACTGTGTACAGCAAAAAACTACTGCATACCTGTTCCAAAACAGGCTTTAAAAATGAATCCTACTATAATTTATTAAAAAGGTTGAAAATAGAAGGAAAATCTAGCAGGAGGGCAAGTATCACCATCATGTTAATATGTTTCTAAATCATTTGCATTTCCCACCTGTCCAAAAATGTGTCTGGTCTTCGTCATTATAATGTTTGGGCAGCACTCTCCAGTAACTTATTAATCAGTTTATTCTAAAAACACCTTTCCTGGTTGAGTAGTCCTTCATCTACATTCTACAAATGAAGGACTGAGAAATTTGCATTATCTAACTTGTCTGTCATAGAGAACTTAGTGGAAATGCAAATTAGACAGCCATCCTCCCTCCCATTCCTCAGAACATTTCAAGATAACTGATTACTGTATAACAATCTAAATGTAAAAGGGATGCAAGTGTGACAGCATTAAAAGATAAGAGGTTGATTTCCCTCAGTGCCGTGCATTGTTTTATTTAAATATGATCCCAGACATTTGGGTTTACCATTGCCTCCTCTCATAATGAACTATTAAATTGCATATATTGAACTACTATTCTTGTATAGTGCTTTCTCTATAGACTGCCTTTATCACAATTCAAAATACCATTTTAGAGAACTGTACTTCTGGCATACAGGCAGCCCTTGGAAAATGGAATTTCTCAGAGGAAATTGCATTTAACTCTTATCAGTGCTACAAAAATGACTCTTCAGCCTCACTGAAGTGTTCGGTATCCAAAACCAGACCTTGCATCCTAAAGAAGTGTAGAAAATAACTTCATTTGATCCTCTGTCACCTAATCCATAAGCTTTGGGGTGATTGTTTGACCCTGTGATTTGGGCTGCCAGTGAGTGTACTGGCCAGGCTTCCAGCACGTATGCATCACCTCCACTAAGGTGAAAATACCTGGGCAGCTCCGATTCAGTGTCCTGTCACCCTTGCTGCCTGCACACCGTGATCAGTGTCTGCATCTGAATAATCACCACAAGCTGGAAACTCATGAAGGGAGGGCTTTCCCTTGTGGAAAGAGGACACGTCACGTGCAGGCCGTATTGCACACGCACTGCATCTATCCTCTATTCTCACACATGGACACCTATTAAACCTTCAGAGGAAGCTATCTGATAGCATTAAAGAGTTTTAAATGCTCTTCAGTGCCTGCATAAAACTTTACAAGCTGTGCAGGTTGAGACCATAGAGATGTAAAGATTCCTGAGCAAAATAGAAAAAGGGGCTTAACACACAAACAGACAAGAATACCTCTTTCTCTTTGTTTTTTTCATTGCCTGTTTTTTTGTTTGTAATAACAGCATATTTGTTCCTTGAAAAACACTAAAGCAATGTCAATATTGCTTGCAGCCCTGAGCAGGCTGGCAGAAGCGGATGTGTTATAAATAAAATCCTGATCATTACACAGAGTTAGGCATCAAGCTTCCAAGTAATTTTCTGGGGCTTAATGCTGCGTTTTGATGATTTTTCAGATCAGTTTCAGGTTCTCATAATCTCCAAATTGTGTGGCAGCTCTCCCTCTCCTGGGTAGGAGGATCTGTTGCTGCTCCCCTGCTGAGGTCAGCTCCTCGGCAGCAGATGGGACTCTTTTATGAAGCTGCTGGCCTCAGTCCACCCCTCTCCCGCTCCCTCCCCATCTCTCTCTTGCAGAAGGGGTATGTTAGTATGATTATGTTTTCAGTTGCTTTTCCAGTATAGTGTGTCTACGCCATCCAGAAATTATCTGGAAGCTTGACTGTCTCCAAATATGGGCCCAGATGTCCAGCTGTGATATGGTTTCCTTCCCCTGCCGTGTTGCAGCTGCAGCCAGTCTCACCCCTGAATTAAAGAGAGTTATCAGGCAGCTCCATTGTATCTCTCTGGTTCCTTGTACCTTTAAACTACTATTTAAAGACCAGAAGGCAATGAAAAGGGTGCCAGGAGGAGCTGCTGACACCCTGCCCTTTCTGAAATCCTTTTGCATGGTCTCCTCAGCCAGATACCAGCACACCTCATACAGCGAGGGAGCTTAATTAAATTTTAACACGGCCACTGCAGCATTAAATGAGACGAGATTATGTAAACATTGCTTTCTTCTTTCAGATGAATATGCTAATGAAGCTTCAAGAGGCAGCCAACTACTCGAGCGCACAAAGCTGTGACAGTGATAGCACCAGCCACCATGACGACATTTTGGATTCCTCCCTCGAATCAACTCTCTGAAAAGGACAAACCTTGGTGGAGGATCATGGTAAAACCTGTTTCCACTAGACCACTGCCAGTATTAAAGCAGCACGCCGAGGTCCCCGAGCGAGAATGGTGTGTTGTAGGTAGGCAGGAGACCTAACTCTGCAAAGTCAGGAAGAAAAATTGAAGTGGAAAGCTTGAATTAGTTTAATTTCAAGGCATTTCAATACCTATGGAGCCAAGTGAGGCTCCATTTGTCAACTGGAAAGGGCCCTAGACCAAGGGCATCTAAGCAGATTGCACACGTGTTAGCCAAACTGGAATTTTTTTTTCCCTTTTTCTCTTTTTCTCGCCCTCTCTGTCTCTCTTTCTCTCTGTCTCTCTTTCTCTGTACAAGTTTACAGTGCAACTTCTTTTGTTTTGGTTTGGTTTTTTTTCCTTTAGTTTACCCTAAGGTGCTGCATGAACAATGCGGTCTTCTAATTCTCTTCTAACCTCTGTTGTGCCACATGGTGCTGGTCACAGGACTGCAGTGGTGTTTGCATTGTACGCTACTGCCCATTCCAAAACCAGTCAGAGATGATGACAGTAACTCAGAAAGCACAAGCAGTGTTGTGCAATCACCAGAAAACATGACTGTGATATGCTGGATAAGTGCCAATTTAATTCTAACTGCCATGGTCACGGTGATGCGCTCCATCAAGTTTTTAGTACACAGGTCACAGATTTTATAAAGTTGTTTTTACCACAAAGGTCTTTTTTAACCACCTGCCCACTCCTTAACAGCAGTTTTATACCAATTATTAACCAACACTGATTAAAGGCTTTTTAGGGCTTCATTTGTTTGAGCCTTTTCAGTGAAAGAAGGAACATTTCTTATGGTGCTGTCTCACTGCCTTAAAACAGATTTCTAGAACAGTTTTACAGTTGGTTTAATTCCTAAACCATTGGTAATTTACACTGTTTTTTTCTTCATTTACTAATGAGAAAACGTCAGTTAACACAGTAGCCTCATATCTGTATATCATGATTTTTTAAAGAAATGGATAGGAGAAAGAACAGTTGCTATATAATATTTTTATCTTGTGAATAGATTGCTCTGCCTACCCTCAGAAATACACAAGGAACCCAAACCCACTTCCACTGCCACCTAAATGCTGAGAAAATCAGCTCAAATCCATTTGGTCCCATGGAATGGAGTTTTTGGAGGATAGATGTTTTGAATTCTTATCCAGCAGAGCTGGATGCACTTGATGCAGCATGAGCACAAATGTATGGGTTTTTTTTTTCCTTTTTTCTAGTTTTAGCATGTTGGTTTGATTGCTATTGTTGTACATGAAGAATTCAGCATAAAAGAACACTGAAGCAGTGATGTCCACTGTGGAAGAGGAAGAGTTTATACTGTAAAAGTGGGTTGGTTTTGCACAGTCTACTGGGTGGGTATTGTAAATACTTAAACAAAAAAAAAGCAAAAAAAAAAAAGCCTTGCACAAATCAAATCAAAAACAAACAAACAAAAAATTGTATTTTATTCTGTTGGTGTTAAGAGATGTTCCACTTGCTGAGATTCCCTGTATGTTGCAAACAAATACAGAATGCAAACCTTAAAAGCTGTTATTACCTGGTGTGTTTGTCCCGTACTTACAGTTGTTATGACTATGCAGGAGCTAACAGTGCTACGGTGAGCATGTTTCAATATCTATACAAAGCCAATACATTTTGGGGGGAAAAACATCTGAAAATCTTTTAGGTGCATATGTCACGGCAGGCGACAACCAGATTGCATTCAAACTGCTCAGAATAATTGGAAACACTCTTTTACCACAAGAGGCGTCTGGTCAAAATAGGTGCATATAAACACGAAGGTACCTAAGGGCTTTGGCATTGTGTAGACATGTCCTGTACACCTCCATGGATGTTACCTTCAGGATGTCTATTTGGTGCTATTAACTCTTTGTGGCCACCCTGTGGCCACTCACTGTAAAACAAAGATAAATCAATGCAGTTTCCAAATGGCACTGAGCTGCATCACTGAATTTAGAGGTTCCTACACGGTGCTATTGCCCTAATAAAACCTTAACTGATTTTATGCATGTCGGATTCAGTCAGACCAACATCATGCCCCCCAGATCTGGATCCATTTCTGATGCAACATGTCAGTGCAGACACCTTGACTGACTCAAAGACCAAAAGGAAAGCTGCTCTTTCCTGTACCTGTGCTCTGAGCAAACCTGCGAATCTTTCCCTGCCATGTTTAACACACAAACACACAATATCGCATATACAAAACTTCCTGCAATACATCTCAGTAAGTCCACCTAGTTTACAACTCAGAAATTGTTTGTGAAACATTTGTCTGTATACATTTTATATTTTGTACATTTTTGATGTAACATATCATGTAAATAGACAGAAACAGTGAAATAAATCATCTGAAAAGTTTTGTAGTCTTTGTAAAGCCCTAATAATAAGTATTTGGTGTCATCGGACTTAACTGGATGATGTATTTTCTATTGGTTTATTGTTCCTCTAGCTTGTAAACCAGCTTGCGTATATTTTTTTGCAGGTGTGCGCACTGTATCTGTCTAAATTATTACTTTGCCATTAAAGTGGAATTATTTATTGAAAACACAGTCTGGTGTTTTTGCAGTCAGGACCACTCAACAGATATAATTTCAAATATAAAAGCAGATAAACAAAATGACAAACTGAAAGATGTAATTTTCTGTATTCAGCAGAACTAATCTCTGTAGAAACAAAATTAAGTTCTAGCTCCAGTGATTCAATATGATTTTTGAATTGCTCTTTCCGTGGTGGGAACAGGTTGTGCGGTTCAGAAACAACTTTACAGTCTCCGTGTTCTTGAGCTTATCTTCAGACACAAGGCTATTGATTTCAGCGGTGGTAAACCTATGCAAATCTGGTGCATTATTATGCCTTATTTTCAAACTTGAAGGACTTAGAGCTACTTCCTCAGCAGGTACACATCAGTATGATTTAATAGAATTCAAAGAAAGGAAGTAGAATTATGTTAGTCAGCTAATCACAGACTTTGAGGCTGGAAGAGATAATTATGATCCTGCAAGTTGTAGCACCTCAGCTATAAGTCTCAGCAGCAGGTCCGTATTTTCTCCTCAAATTGTCATTTCCCTGGAAAGACCTTTAGATGTAACAGTACAGAGTAGAAGATCCAGCACCTTGCTGTCAATGTGGCTAATTATTCAGTGGGTGGGTTTGTTCCTTTAAGGGCTTTATTTGCAGTTAGATCTTGCATATCTCTTTCTTTTCAAGAGAAAAATATACCCCACAGTCTTTTGTTATGCCTTTTCCTCCTATATTGAAAAGCCAACCACAATCAAAAACATCTTTTAAATTTAAGTAATAGTCTTACGTGCTTTTCTTTTTGATAAGACAAGCAGCTGACTCATTCTTAGCTCTCCATGGTAAGGCATTGTCTCCTCAACACATTTTTGCAGGACTTTCTGCCTACTTTTGATTTGTCAGAGTCCTTTCTGAAGTGTGGGTATGAGAACTGCACATGGTATTCCTGTGATTATTTTACTTTTGCTATAAACAGAACTAATATCACATTCCTACTCCCACTTCGTATTTTCCCTGCTTAGGCTTCAGGGCTGATATTCACTCTCTAATTGCATCATCCTACTACAGGCTCATGTTCAGTTAATTATCTACCAGGCCCTTGACTTCTTTTCATGTTGCATCATTTTGAAATACTTTGTCCAATCCTGTCTGTATAAACTATGCGCTTTGTTCTTTAGATGTATGATTGCAAATTTATCTGTATTAAAACAGGATATTCAAATCTGCCTACCCTACCAAATTATTCAGATCATTCTCTACAATCAGCATCTGTCTAATTCACCACTCCACCAGTTTCCCTGACTGTTAACTATTCTCTATTAACTATTATCTTACTTTGTCTTTCAGTTTCTAGATAAAGGTAGTAAATAATGTTTTGCCTAGAACAGCCCCCTGTTGACTCCTGCTAGGACCCTCCATCAAAATTTCTGTTTTATAGCTGCATCGTTAGGTTTCTTATGTCATGGGCATATTTATATTCCACTTAATGTGGGCATGAATATCAGAATGTCATACAAAACCATATGTGTATAATATTATACAAAATATATGACGAGTTACATGGCTCCTCCTTTGCTGTAGGTCTCTAAAGATGGATCAGAATAGTTTCTGTTGAAAATGGCATATGTGGAGCTGGTTTTACACAAGAATAGGAATAGACTTGATGATTTTAGTGATCTCATTGTGGCTTTCCTATAATTCAGTGCTGCAGTCTTTGCACATTATCCAGCTGCCATTAATTAAGGGAAAAGGTATGAAATTTAATTGTCAAACTCATTTTGTGTCTACTGTCTCAGCATATCCACCTGTTGGCCTTCATCTGGAGACCTGCCTGGTGAATGCCGA
>NW_010201972.1:11345-31347 GCF_000695765.1 Mesitornis unicolor
ACAGGAGCAGGAACGGGAACAGGATAGTGCAGCCTTGGAAAGAAAAGCGTTTTTAGCAAAGAACTTGAGACATTGCTCTTGCTTACATGAACTCAATTTTTTATGCTATCGTTAAATAGCCACTGTGTTTCTCAGCATGCACTACTTTTTCTTGATAACTGATTAACGTCACACAAATTAAATGCTACCACTAACTTTGGCAATACAAGAGCTATAGATGCACTACCATGGGAGAAATGTATTGCTGGGTAATAATACTAGTAGCAGAAAATAGAATCTGTCATGAAAGATATATTAACTAAGATCCAGGGCATGTGACCTTGCCTTTCTACACTAAATTGCATTTACTGTTCTTAGTTCAATTGCAACTTTAAACAAACATTGATAAATAGCAATGAGTGAGCATACTGAGTGAAGTCCTGTTTTTAGTAACAAATTTCATAAATTAAATAATGTTTTGCCTTTGTCAGAGTATTTACTTGTTTTGTAAGCAGTTTTTATTAAATTAGATTACATAATTTAGGAAACTAAAATGCATCTTGACAATTAAATGCCAAAGCTGAAAGAAAAGGCACCTGGTAACTGCTGCATAACAAAATAAAGCATTTACGTGGTGACACATAACCAGCACTAATGATTTTATCACGCTATAAATAGATGGCTCTGAAAGAACAGAGAAACAGGCAAAATACACATTAGCTGTATGGTGAAACCCCAAGGACTTAGTGAAGTAAGTCGTTTAGACTAGTGAGCTCTATTTTAGCACTGATAATTCAATGCACCTAAAATACGTCCAGCTAATCCTGTGTTCTGCACTCTGCAAGTGCAATGAAAAGGAATACAAAGACAGAAAAAAAGACTCTTCAGAGCGACTGTTAATGCAGGTTAGCTGTGCCACTCGTATAATACATACATGCAATAAAGAGATATGGCTTCTGTACAGCAGTCCCTGAGCTACCAGAAATAATTGGGTGGCAGAATGAATAATTTAGCGCCTTTATTACCACACACTTCATATAAATGTCATGATCTTCAGTGTACCCTGTCCCTGCTCATCCAGGTCAAGCTAGTGGCACTGTGTTGGGCTATTGGTATTGACTGTTGATTGTGACTGGGGAAAGTCATGCAGGAGGCAAAATCTTATGCTTTAGTTGAACTACCATTACAGGGAAAATGTATTCTTCAGCTAGTGGAAATAAAATCTAAAAGCTATGTAAGAAATCATTATCTTCTTATTAGTATTTCCTGTGATTAATCTTTTTCTTACTTAATGTCTTTTAGTTACTGCTTTTGTCGTGCCAATGTATCTCAAATACTCAGTAGTTTTCTTGTAAAAACAAATTATCTTTCCAAATCTAAAATTTTACTGCTTGTTTGAGAGTTGGTTAATACCTTGTTTCAGACTACCAGCCTATTTAACAAACTACATCCACACACAGAGTAAATTTCATCTCTAGCTTAATGGTCTTTGGTCTTACAGAACATTTTTATTCTTACTACATGTTCCAAACCAGTCATGTTTTTTTTTAATTACTCTCCTGAATATAGTGTTAAGCATGTGAAGGGCTTTCCTTATTTAGACTTCAGTGCCTGCAACTCATTATTCCAGAAACCACTGTCTTTAGAGGACTAGATGGTCAACTAACTGCTGCAAGACTCTGCTGAGCACTGTAGTGACTTTGCAGAATATTGCACTCAAGAATTATAATTGAATTGCATGTGTGAGCACAGCATTTAGTAGGATGCCATACTGGCTGTTATAATGTTCTCTGAAGCTGAATAAAATGTTCAGACTATGTAGCTAATCAGAACTGAGAGAGACCTCCTTTTCTGGAGTGGAGCAGCTGCTAGCAATGAAACCCAAGTGCCTGTTTGTAGCTGCAGGACGATAGAGAGGTTACTCCACCTAGAGGAAGAAATACAAGCTATAGCATATGTTATAGATCATGCTGGAAGAAATCTTTCATAGTGGAAAAATAACAGTATTATGTAGCTGTTACTATCAATTGCTGTATATCACAACCAGCCAGGTAACTTTTGTAATTAATCATAACATTATCTTACCATTTGTCAAGGTATTTGTGGGTTTTCTCAACTATGTAATGATCAAAATATAAAATGAAAGGGTGAAACTCAATATGAAACTTAGAACAAATATCCATGCTTTAAAGAATGCTCAAGAATGCAGATTACTGTTCTTCCTCTGGGGACTACGATAAAGAGAAAAAAGGATTTCTGGTTCATTTGCCTATTCACAGTCACAAAAAAAAATCCCTTGGTGCTGATTTTCTCCTCTTGGTTTTGTTAGAAGACCTGCTGAATATCAAACCACAGCTGGTGAGGAAGTTTCCAACTAACAAGGCTGTCCTTTGAAGCCAAAATGATGCACCAAAGAACATCAGAGTAAATAAACTTTGGACATATCGCAAGCAGAGCATATTTTTGGCCTTGTTTCCTGCCAGCTCACCAGGCAGCTGCCTCAGAAGCAGGATTATGAAGGTCTGCAGCTCTGGTGAAGTTTTGTTCAGGACCCACAGCATGAAGCTTCTTGCTGCGGAGCCAAGGAGGCTTATTGCAGGGCTTCAGCTCCCACCTCCCCTTGCTCAGTGCTCAATGTTCCTGCCAGAGTGAGTAGTTTCCTGGCATCTCAGCCTGCTCCTCTGATGCCCACTTCTATGCAGGAACACCTCCTAGAGCTGAAGATGGCCAAAAAAATGTTAGGATGTGAGGAAGGGGCAGAGGACAATACAGATGGTTGCTTTGATCATATTGTCTGATATAAGCAAAACCACATATACTTGCTGGAATGAAAGCATAGAGCATTTCTTTCTAGTGACATTTTTGGGTAAGCTTATACTGAAATTATTCCAAACACACACAGGCACGCACACTGAGGAATTTCATGTAAAGGTCATTTCTATATGAAACCAGCTTTTTTCCTGTTAACACAGGTTCCTTAACAGTTTGTTCAGGTTGCGGTGGCAATGTCAGCTTTGCTCAGGCGGACATTGCTGCTTGCTCTGGGAACTACCATTCCCAAAGCAGGGCAGGCCTGCTCTCAGAGAACTCCAAGCTCTTGGATTTTAGCCTTTTATTTTTTCTCTTGGATCATTTTTAAGATAAGAAAATAGCTCCTGGCACCATCAAAGGTCTTTTCTCTCCCTCTTCATCTTGCCCTCTCCCCTCTCTGCTCCTCTGTCATTTAGCACATCCCTTTTTTCCTCCATTGCCTTTCCTGTACATCTTCCGTTCTCCACTGCTGCTCCCATTGACCCTGCATTTGTCACCCCTTCCCTTCCTGGCACGTTTCAATTGTCCATCCCCTCACTCCCCAGAAGGCTGCTTGCTGCTCAGAGCATGCAGGGACAGCAACGTGTCCCTTTCTGGCTCTGAAGGCTGAGCATACACTGTCACAGCTGAGCAATGTGTGGCCATAGCAATCCAGCCAGTGACATCCCCTCCCGGCTGCTGCCTGAGCGCTGGCTTTCATGCTTAGGGACATGGTCTAGTGACAGACTTAGGGCTGGTTCAGTGGTTGGACTTGATGATCCTAAAGGTCTTTTCCAACCTAAACCATTCTTATATTCTGCCTGTGCCATGGTTAGCCCCATTGCAGCAGCAGGAGAGGACAGCAGGCTGTGGGAAGAGGCCCTGTACCTTACCCATGGCAATATGTTTGCAGTAAAAAAGCTGAGAGACTTGTGAGGTCATGGCTCCCCGGTGCTCCTGTCCATTTCCGTATCCCACCCTCTCTGCTGAACAAGAAATATTAAGTTAAAAAATAACCTTTCACTGTTTTTTAGTGCTCTGCCAAAATGAAAAAGCTGGTATCTTGTAGCTTAGAGGAAGGCTCTGTGGGATGTAAGATAGGAGGCACACAGTCAGGTAGGATATAGCAAAGTGGGAGCAGAGGCTCCAAACCTCTTCTTCAGTTCTCAGACTGAGTCTTTTCAGAGGAGTTTTATTCTCTTTCCTTATTGCTTGCCAGAGGAAAAGAAGTATATTTGCACTGCCACTTCTGTGATCAAAAAGGTGAATTTTCACTGTAAAAAATGGTGGTATTTTGATGCAGTTTCAGAAAGTACAAGTAGAAACAGCTCATCTCGAAAGTGAACCAATGTCTCGCTGGCAATTTCAAAGAAAATTAGAAATAGTTGTGTTACTATAGTGACATTCGTTGAGTAGTCATTAGCTCTGGGCAAACACAGAAAACATTTTTCCATAGCTGTCACTGCAGTTACAATAATCAGATAATATTATTTAGTACTTGCTTAGTGCTTTTGAAGCATCATCTCAAAGTACTTTACAAAGGTCAGGATAAGCATTATTGTTTAGGAATGAATGGGAAAGAAATCTCATTAACGGCAGTGGAGTGCAGGTGACAACATAGCATAGCTTTGTGCGTAGACCTGTGTCTCAAGATGCTGCTAATGAAGAAAGCCCTAGAACTGATTGCCATTCCTACTATCTATCATGCTTCATGTGGGAGGAGGAGGTATATAATAGGTAGCTTCAGAACATTTTTTTAACTATTACCATGTAAGATACTGCTTTCAGTAAGTGGAAAAGGAGATGTTAGGGAAGTTTTTTAGACCCACATAATTGCTCCTAGAAAATACAGAACATTTTGTTGTCTGTGAGAACAACAATCTGTCCTCTGTAAGGGAGAGAAAGAAAAGTCATTGGATTTGGGGATTTCAGAAAAGTGGATTTCACAGAGCTGTTGATGTTACCTAAGTGACTAAGCAGCCTAAATTCTGTCTTCAGTAGTAGCTTAAGACTACTTGAGTAGACTTCATATTATCCCCTGATAGCCTTTAAATTTATGGAAGTTTGTGACAGTTTTCCTCAAAATTTCTATGCTTAGGGTTAAGTGTAACAAGGGTACAGCTTACAGTCCCAGCAGCATTTATGTCTCCAAACTCCAACTTTCAGCTCTCCCAGTTAGCTGCACTTGGAGACCTCCATGGCTCAGCAGAGCAGGGATCTCCTCTATGCCTTTGGTAAGCAGAGATTTATCACCTCATATACTGTGAGCTAATGTTATGTCTGCAAATAAAATTTTCAGGCAACTGTTAGACACATATTTTTGGATCCTATGTTTTTAGTTTGGTAACAGTAATCTTAGATATAATTCGTTTACAGACTAGTCTAGTCCAGACAAAAGGCTCCATTTTATTAGGACATGGTTAGGCAGATGTTCTGGCAGCAGCAGCAGCAGCTTCTGTAACCCCATTAAACATGCTCAGCCTAGCTTTTCTCAGGAGATGGCAGCAGCATTCCTGAGATGGCTGCAATCACTTCCATTTACTTTGAGGGGCATTTGCAAAGCAATAGTTGAGTGGGAAACAATTCCTCCTTCTCCCTGAAAAAAAACCCTCCCTGCAGCCATGTGTAGTGTTATACTTAGAATTACAGACCTGTAGGTATTTCTTGCAATCCACAGGGTGGTTAAAGGGGTACAGCTACAGAAATATTCGAGTTAGCTAGACCTTACGTGAACATTTCAAGGTAACCCAAACCAAGTGTTTCCTTTTGAGTCAGCTGAACAAGGGCACTCCAAGCAGCACTGGGGCAAGGTAGCACCGTTGCATGTCACTGCTACCAACTTGCTGGCAAAAGTCCCTGCTGTAGATGGTGCAGAAGGCTGAAGAAGAAAGGTGAAAGCAGGCTGACAGTGGATGTGCTGGGTGATGAGCAGGATTTCACTGTACTGTGGAAGATGCAGGGTACGTGAGGGAGGACAGAGCAGGCAACAATATGGCAGGAGCAAGCAGGGAGTAGAGAAGGCTATTTTATGTTTTAATCTATATGTTTTTCTGATGCTATATTGAGAGTACCTGAGCATTTATGTGTAGTGATGAACATCTGTGGTGTCCTGTCTGTACAGCAATCCTTCCTCCATGGGGAGGAGGAGGGACAGAAGACCATTTTGTTTTCTGAAGGCATTTTCATGTGTCTGTCTTTAAATACCTGTGCTGCTCTGAGGCTGAAGAGGTCAGAGGCAGATCTCAAGCAGCAGTAGGTGAGGAGCTCCATCGCAGTGCAACGCTCCTGGCGGGGCCTGCACGGACAGGACCCACTCTGCTCACAGAGATCCTGTGCACCAAATGCACAGAGATGTTGACAATTGTCCTCCTCTCAGATGTACAGAGTCCTTTTTTTGATATAGCTTAAACATAGCTGCTCGAACATTTTGATTATATCAATGTGTTTAGTTTCTTTCTCAACGCTATGGACAGCCTGCACGTAGCTCACAGAGAGGTTTGCTACATATGCAGCACCCTGGCTTGCTGACAAAGTTAGCAATAGTGGTCCACATCACCTCGGGTTTTCTAGGCCTGAGGACTTCATGCTCAGGTGAATCACAGGGCCTCAGTCCAGCTGAGAGGTGACAAAAGCAAGGATAACCATCACCCTGCTCTTACCCTCCACCCTCTTTGCCGATTGTAATTTGTGTTCCACTTCAGTCTGTCACTTTTCATCAGTGCTTTGATCACATCCAAGTGTGAGATGGTATTGGTGGCAATAATTACCTGTGTCAAAAGATGAGCTATGTGTGTCATTCACATATAGTTGCACATGAGTCCAGTCCAGCTTATTCTTGATTAGGAAAAAACAATATGTCTCTGATCATTAATGTAATGGGTACTTAAAAACAAACAAACTAACAAACAAAACACCACCAAACCCCAAACAAAGAAAGAAAAAATAAACAGAAAATGCAATAATGCTGTGCTACTTTCCTACTCAGTTCATCTGCCCTGATAGGAACACTACCTAGGGAAACAAGTTTTCCTGCACAAAGATAACTTCTCTCAGCTCCATAGCCAGTCCCTCCACGCATTTCTGCTGTCTTGAGTGGGCTGTGGTTTGCTCTAATCCAAGAGCAGTGCCCAGATACTGAGCGACTCTTGGGGCTGCTGGAGTGCTTCAGCCAGGGTTGGATATTTAACACAGGTTGTCAGTGTTTCCTCTTACCCATCCAAGGAGGCTAGTACATCCCAAGGGTGGCTACATAGCCCTCTTCTGCCTAATACTTATGGAGAGTGGAAAGGAGCAGGTTTTGTGCTCCACAGCAGGAAACCTATAGATTTTAGGTACACCTGTGACTTAAAAAAATTAAATAAAACCAACCAAACAAAAAAAACCACTTTAAAAAGGGAAGGAGGAGGAGAAAGGAGCTGTAGTCCACATTTGCTTCAATGTGGAGAAACTTCAACAGTCTCTAAGTTATTTATTCATGTGCTTGGGATTCCAGATGGTTGAATAGGGAAGATAAATCATGTCCTTTCAGAGAAGGACTTCTCCTTTTCTTCCCAGTACTCCTAAAAGCAACAGTTCCTTGGAAGGTCAAGGCCTTTTGAGGTTATAGCATAAACACGTTTTCTAAAATTACTTACTTTACCCCTGTCTTGAAGAGGCCTGTCAAGGGCTAGGCTTGATGTCATGTTGTTTATGTGACAGCTGAAGAATTATCCTTTAAGAAGGCCACAGCCAGGACTGTGATAGCAATGATCTGTAGGGCAGAAGGGATGGGAGAGCCTACAGAAGCAGAGGTAATGAGTGAGAGAGGGAGTCCTTATCTGAAAACTGTGTTGTGTTTCTGTACTGCCTTTCCCATCACGTTTTTCTGATTTCAAATGGTTAATGGCATGGAGAGGTGAGTGGTCTCTGCTTTGTTGTTTCCAGGTGGCACAACTGGAATCTGTCTGGATCTCTCACTGCAGCTGAGAAACAGAGGTTATTAGTAGCAGAGGAAGGTTTATGAGAGAATAGTTTAGAGAAATCTGAAGTGTTTGCTATTACAGAGCTGCCTTCAATTGTCAGGATATTTTACAATCTTTTCTGTCTTTAGAAGTGAAAACTGAGCAAGAGAACAAAATTGTGTTTTTATGTGTCCTTTTACCACCTAAAGTGGTAAACTGTAGGATGAGGAACCTGAAAGTTAGGGTGGTGAAACACTGGAAGGGCTTGCCAAAAGATGCCCTGGCATTTCCATCCTTGGACATGTTCAAAACTTAAAAGGATATGACCATGAGCAGCCTGCTCCAACTGCTAAGTTAGATCTGCTTTGAGCAAGGGGTTGGATGACATAACCTTCAGAAGTTAATTCCAACCTTAATTATTCTTTGATTCTAGGAAAGAAGGATCAGAAAAGAAACCAAGGAACCAAGTCTGGCCCATAAAAGATGTCTTTAATTTAATAAAATGAAACACTGCAGCTAGCTGCAGCCAAGTGAAATTTTGCTCTAAAGAGAACAAGTGGGAGCAGCAGCAGCTCCTGTGTATGCTGCTTTTCAGTATTTTTTCACCACTGTCCATTACGAGAAACACCCACACAATTTCTCAATCTTCTGAACAGCAGCATCTGCCTTTTGCTGTAATCCACCGTCTGCAGCTCAGGAGCTCTCTTTTTCTTTACCAAATTTTCAGCTTTATTGCAAGACATACAAATTGCTCCCCAAGGTCAGAGCTATTGATACACCTTGATTATTTAAAGGTGTGTGAGATGGATGAGTGAACCTCTAACGGATATGTTCAACATTATGAGTGTGCAGTGAAATTTACTGACTGCGATAGATGAAAGCCTGACAGCTTTATAGACTCATGTGCTTCAGTAACACTCTGAATCTAGGAGAGGCAGTCTCTAGGACTATCCCTGTTTATTATGATTATTAATAAGTTAGAAACAGGTTGAACTTTGAGGTGTCAATGATTACATGCAAAGAATTACTTGGATTGTACTGTCTGAAGGTGGTCCCCTCCAAACTATGGAGGTGATAAGATCTTCAGAGGGCTTAAAAAAAAATAAAGGCACATAATGACAGATGAAAAATTCATTAGCAAATGTAAGTAATTCAACTTTTAAGAAGCACACGGAATTATTCATGCACTTGCTGGGTTCTCAATTAATTGTAAACACTTGGCCATCTGTGAAAACCTCTGCTTACTTCACAGTGGTGATTCAAAAGGCATACAGATTGTTGGGAGATCTGAAGAATGGAATTGAAAATAACACTCAGGGTATTATATGAATAAATACTCTGCATTCAGCTGGTATGATGATTATCCCAATTCAAAAAGAGTAGTAGAAGAAAATTATTAACAGCATGTTAGTGGAGGTGCAATAGCCTGGGAATTCTTGGGGAAGAAAAGATCAGTAAAAGGGTATAGGCATATCATAAGCCATGAACAATAACAGAGAACAAAAATTTAACACTTTTAATTTCCTGTTTCTGTATTTCAAGTGGGGAAGGAGGACGACCAGTAAATCAAATTATGAGTTAAACTGTCATTGAGATGCAGGATGCCTTACACAGACAAAGTTGGGCAAAGAAACTCAACCACGAGCATACACGTGTTAGGATAAAGAAACAAGAATATGTCTGAAAAAAGGAGGTTGCCGACTGCAGTAGGCCCACATATAGTTATTATGAAGTGGACTGCTGCAACATGATAGTCACAGGCCCCACAGTATCAACAAAAGTATTAGACCTTTAGCGGAATATTGGACTTTATGTCCTTCTGTTGGTTCTGACCGAAAATGACTGTCCTACCCATGGCAAGAAAGGGCAAAGCTAGAATTAAAAACTGTATTTTTTACTGTTACTTTGGATATCTATATAAGCATAGCAAAGCACAGCTCTCATACAGCCCTGGGATGCTGCTTGGCACATTAAGGAAGGCAAAGCCTGCATTTGTCTGCACTGGCTGCTCCTGGACCATGTGCTCTGTGGGAGAACTGGTGTCTCAGTAGATGATGGAGATGGTCTCCTCTCCTCTTCATCCCCCCCACACAGCTCAACAGAAGATAAATAGCTGAAGATAATCAAAAACTCTGTTGCTGTGACATGAGAATTTTGCTTTTGTGGCATAGTTGATTTAAAGGGGGGAAAAAGTTAAAATTAGTCCAACATTGACTCACACCACCTGTTTTCCCCTGGTGCCTTTGTGTAGTGCTCGACTGGGTAGACTTTGGCAGCAGAAATGCACATTCCCTGACACAGCAGGTGATTTTAGCCACAGTCTTCAACTTTGTTTAGCTGTTATCACAGAAAATTAGATTCGCTATGACTTTGTGCATGTAATATTACAGCAGTTCACCTTAATTAGACACAGAAACTAACTTTGGACTCCCTGTAGTCCTTCTGGATAGCAAGATCAGCCAAAAGTCTTGTGTCCATGCTAAGTATTTGAGATATTTTTTTCTACAGTTTGTTCAGTGTGGGCGTGAAGACACGGTGCAAGCAGAACTGGCTGCATGCTGACTGCCTTCTTAAAAATTTCACAAATAAGTGATAATGACAAAATTGTGATGGGCCTTTTCTTGTGCTTAACACAAGCTCATGACTTCAAAAAACAACTATCAGTCACTGGACCTATTTAGGCATTCTGCCCACTCTGCAGAAGAGCTTTCAATTCTTAAATATCTCTTTCTCAAACTCATAAACTGTGACTATGCCATATGTCATCTTGGTCATTGAATAAACTCCCAGAATCTTTTTCAAGAACTGATTTTTTTACTGCTTTGAAACATCTCATGGTTCTTCTCTGACCCACTTCTGGTTTATAAGCCTCCAGCTTGAAGTCTGACATTTGGAACTGGACAATCTATTCCAGGCAGTGGCATCAGTGGCACCTTCTAAATCCATACAATTTACCTTCGTCAGAATTACCTTGTGTGTACAACCCTGGTTTGTATGTTTTTAAGCACGTCTACTATAATTCACGTCAGTATTTATTGGAAACTGAGACCCTGTGGAGGGAGCTGGAGTTATTCAGTTTGCCTCATTTATTCTTTTTAAAGTTACCAGAATTTCTCAAGTAGTCTAAGCTTGCTACAGATTGCTGTGATGAGTGTTCACACAACTCTTTCAAAAAATTCTTGCATACAAGAATTCTGTGTTTTGTAAATTTTTCCGTTTGAATCCCTGCTGTTTAACAAAATCCTAAATTACTCTGGTAGAGAAAGTATTTTATCCTTGTATGACATGATAATACTATTTGTCATCTTTTCCTACTGCAGATAAATGTACTTCTGCATTCTGCCTTGTATCTGTGATTATTGACAATTCTATTATTTCTGTTAATTCTTAGAATTTTCTTTGTTCAGACTCTGGTTTATGAACTTAGAATTAACTCAGACTTTCCTACAATAGGCTGGAAATTCCTTTTGCCTTCTTCCTCAGTGTTCCTCCATTCCCTGCTTCTCCTTCATAGCAGTCAAAATATCAGAAGTGTCTTATCTTGTGAATATATCTATAATATACATACCGGAAGACAAATATTTCTAATTTATGTATATAGACATATGTATACAGACACAGAGACACATAACATTTATTATTTATTATATTATTTTCATATTTTTCCACTTTGTCTCTTAACCAGTTTTGTTCTGCCACTGTTGTTTTCCTCTAAGCAGAGGGATTACAGTTTTTGTTGTTGATTTTAAATTTCCATTCACATTCATATAGTTGTGTCAAATTAATTTTTCCAAATTATTCATTTCCTCTACTTTATTTTCATTTTCAAGAACATTATTCATTATCAATAATATTTTTATTTCTCATTCTGCTTGCACAAAGCCAACATAAAAAGTCATGATTACCTGTGTACTGTGTGATCACATCTGCATCACCACATAGATTACAGCAAGGCCCTTTCTGTAATGCCAACACATCACACGTAATTGCTACTTTCTGTCTCTGTGATCCAAATCCTAATTATCTATCAAGAGGAGGCCTAATACAAAGTTCTTCTGTGTTGCATGCACACATCTGACTTAAGACATGAATATCCATAGATAGGTTAGTATTGGCAGTGTCATACAGAACAAAGGCCCTCATGGTAATGCAATATTTCCTCATGACTAAGTTGTCAGTAGATGTATAAGATGGTGGGTATCCTGTTCTCTAGTCTGTTTTTTTATGATCAGAAGTGAGCACTAATTACAGCTCTAAGTCTTGGAACAGTTGACACTTAGTAATCGAAGACACTGTGTTTCCCAGATATGAGACCAGTAAGTTTTGACCCTGTCAAACTTCTGCCTTTCAGCCCACTTAATTCACTTGAAATTGGATCTTCTCAATAGCCCTGGCATGCTGGCCACGCAAATCTTCCCACGACTTCTCAGCAATACTTGTTGGGTGAAACGTATGACTTTTAATGAACAATCCTGATTCCTTTTGTTCATTAATCAGGTCAGTGATATTGTTCTATAGGCAATTAGAGGTGTTTTGGTTTTTTTTTTTGCTCCTCATGTGCTTCGATTTCCTGATTAATTTTGTTCACAAACTTTGTTTTGGCACTCAGTTAATCTTTTCAACTTTTCACTTTTTGTTAAATGTCTTCCAATTTCTAGCTGGGCTATCCCCTCCCAGGTTTTCATTAAATTGACATAGATTCCAGCCAAATCATATAATCCTTTTACCTTGTGGAAGGCTAACCAAATGTGCTAGCAGAAGAGAGACCATTAGTCTTACAACAATTGCCTAGGCAAAAAAAAAAAAATGCAGTTTAAAAAAACCCGAGTCTCACTCTTCAGAACATATTGAAAGACAAATGAATTCCAGGAAGACCACCTGTCTATGCTCTTCCTTCATCCCACTTCTGAGTTTCTCTAAAACTGTCTGCAGAACATGAAGATGCTGTAGTGCAGCATCATTAGTGGAGCTACCATCTTCAGCGTATCCTCATTACTGATTTCACCAGACTATTGAATCTCCAAGAGGCTACACTGTAATGTAGAGGCACCCAGCCAACCTTAAATGAACTCACTTGATAGTACAGTCTGCAATGGCCATAGCTCTAGAAGTGTGATTTACTGGAGAAGGAGGAGAAGATTAGCTTGTTTTGACTTCTTTGCTGCTTGTTTTCCTGGTGCCAAGACTCAAGCAAGCCTGACCTTTTTTTTTTTCTTCTATTTTTTTTGTGTCAGTTCTGAAAACTGGTTCTGATGATACTGCAATACCTCACTGCAGACCTGCCAGTAGATGTACTTAGCGAGTGGCACCTTGTGTCTCTGCCTCGGGGAGACAGCACACCATCTGCTGTCTCCTTGTCCTTTACAGGATGTTCTCTCAATTCTGTTTGGGAGAGAAGACATCACACCAAACTACATTCTGATGTGCAAACTTGTTTTAAACATTACATCCTGGAACCAGAAATTAATCCAAACTATTATTTGAAATCTTTGTTTTAACCAAACACTGCCAAACTGATTATTCTTTCTTGAATCCTGATTGATCTCTCTCTCCCATTCCTCAGTGGCCAGCTCTTTCTCCTCTAAAACTTTGTCTTATCTTAAGCTGTATCTCATCTCTACTTCTTTGTCTAATTTATCACTCTTCTGGAACAGCCATCATTTTGCATTTTATGTACAGGAAGTTTCTCCTGGCTTGTGGTAGGAAAAAACCCACAGTTCATCCATTATCAGAAATAACCATCATGTTTTATGATTTCTGAAGTCCCTAGTGAATCTAGCTGCTAACCACATTTTTAAAGGAAATATTTGAAAAAATATAATAAATCTCCATGCTTTTGCACATAAACCAAGGACCTACCCTGTGTTATGAAGAATCTCCTCCTTTGCTTTTATAATTCATCAGATGCAATATCTAAAATTAGCCATTGGCTATGTGTAGAGGAAAAAAAAATCAGGGTTAGATAATATGACTGAATTGTAATGCAAGGAAATTTATAAGCTCTGTGTGAAATTTCATAACCTTGACAAGTCATTATACCCTAAAATATTTTGAAGTGGTTTCCATGTGAATTGAAGAGCAAGCATGTGTTATAACTGGTATTTTTCCAGTCTCCCTGTCTACAGCAGGGAGTTACCATAAGTAATGGTAACTATGGAAAACATTTCAATGATATAGATAGCTGGATAGAAGTCATCAGCTAATTTCATGTTGTCATAAATGTTTTTATATGATTTCCAGTTTCTGAAAGTTTATTATTCAATTGAAACTTGTAATTAATAATCAGATGAAACAGAAAAGACTTCTTAATAAGTATATATTTGATGGAGTAAGTATAAATCCTTGAAGACAAGGAAAAACATTCTAAAGATATTTATGAAATAATGTGACACAGTTACGCATTCAAATCAGTAGAACTGCATGAAGAATAAGGTAAGGTAAGTAAATAGCAGACAGGGTTTAAACTCCCTGTTGCACCTCTTTGTATTGCAAAAGCGTGATAGCACTGATGTGGAACAGGACTGCTCAGGCTTGCTAGCTCTGAGGATCCACCACTCATAAAATTTTAATAACCTTTATAACATGCAGCTTTTTCAGAGATAAAGAGCCTGGCTGTAAAATTACAAACAGTCTTTGTGGAGTAAAAGCTAAAAATGCGGAGTAGCATCTGGACAAAGATGAGCTAAAAGAAAATACACATGCTCTCTCCAGAATTAATCAGGAGACACTGTAAAAATCTTGGCTTTCAATATACATTAATTGGAGGAAGGAAGGTTGTTTTGGTTCATGACACTCTTCACCGGTGACGTTGTCCCTTTATAGCATCCTGGCTTGTATAAGAAATAGCGTAGCCAGCAGGACCAGAGAAATTATTTTTCCCTTGTACTTGTGAGGCCACACCTCAAATCCTCTGTCCACCTCAAATCCTCTGTTCAGTTTTGGGCCCCTCACCACAGGAGTGTGTTCAGAGAAGGGCAACAAAGCTTTTGAGGGATCTAGAGTGCAAGTCTTATGAGGAGCAGCTGAGGGAACTGGGGTTGTTTAGACTGGAAAAAAGAAGGCTCAGGGAAGACCTTATCAGTCTCTCAAATTACTTGAAAGGAGGTTGTAGTGAGGGGGAGGTTGGTCTCTTCTCTCAACTGACAAGTGATAGGATAAGAGGAAATGGCCGCAAGCTGCACCAGGGGAGGTTTAGATTGGATATTAGGAAATTTTTTTTCCACCATAACGGTTGTCAAGCACTGGAACAGACTGCCCAGGAAAGTGGTGGTGTCACCATCCCTGGAGGGATTTAAAAGACATGTAGATGTGGTGCTTAGGGACATAGTTTAGTGGTGGACTTGGCAGTGTTAGGTTAATGGTTAGACTTGATGATCTTAACGGTCTTTTCCAACTGAAACGATTCTATAAACCACAAAAATTGATTCTTGTCAAGTCCCCCTTTGAAGACTGGTGTTGCTATTAAAGCCATAGTTCTATTTTAGTACTATAATCCAGCCTCTGCTTTAATTATTTGTATGTATTCCATATAAATTGTAGTTGAAGGACTTGTGTTCTTGAAAACAGAAACTCTTTAGGATAAATTCTTAGTCTTCTCCCTCATGATCTATGCATATTCATAGCTGTTTAGGGTAATATTTTAGCCCAACCCTTTGTGATACATGCATCTGCATAGCTTTAATTCAGAAGTAAGATTAGAAAACCAGTCATAACAGTGAAGACAGTGATGAGGAAAAGGTGACTTTTGAGAGAGGGAAAGGCCGCTTGGCAGTGTGAAGGTAATACAGGAGGCAATGTTGAAGGGGAGAGCAGAGAAGAACTAGAAGAATGAAAGCCAGAAAGAAGCAGAGACACTGGTGAGGAAACGGGGAAGGACATTATAACGAAGATGCAGGTGGGAGCAACCAAATGCCAGGGGAGAACCTGGTCACACCAAGACCATGCCTGCCAGCAGAGAAGCTGGAAGGGAAAGGAGGAATGGAGCTGGTGTCTGAAAGGATGGCATTTGCCAGAGGCTCACAATCAAATGAGAAGTCTCTTGGCAGACAACAGGTCTGTGCTGGTGCTAGAAAAGGTCAGCCAAGATGTAAACTCTTGGGTTTGGTACCAATTCATCGCCTTTCTAAGAGGGCCTGCTCCATTCTTTCTATCCCACAGCTTTCAGCTGTATGTACCGCTCTCTCTATAAAAGCATTATGTAAAAAACATTCTTTTTTCCCATTCAGTCTCCTACAGTGTGCCAGGTGGCATGGAAGGCAGAACAGCCACACAAAATGCCCTTTTTATATCAGGCAGCATTTAAATCACACTGTTCGTTGAGTGTTGCCCCGTTCCCACTGAAGTCAATGGGTGCTATTGAGCAAGGGTACCACAATGAGATTAGGCCTTATGCTTTTGAGGCACTGTCCTGTTATAGTCCACACCTCAAATAGCATCTTTCTTCTAACAAACAAGCAGGGATGGATGGGAGCAAGCTGCTTCCCTGGCTGTTTCCTGCAGCACTATTTTATACCCACCGTCTGCCCACCCATCTGTTCAGTCCCTTTTATGAAAACTGAAAACATTCCTTCTTTTTAAATGGGTGAAAAATGCCTGAAAAGAGGAATAGGTACTGTGAGATCTCAATGAAATTACTGCTGTGCTTTTCCCAATTAAACAAGATAGACCCAGGAAATCAGGAAGATTTTCATTTGTTGAAGAATATAGTCTTTTCCAAGCATTTTGTGGAAGTGGCATATTTTGTCAAGGATTTATCAAAAAGCCAGCAATCAGCAATGATGCCACTCAGCCTTTGTTTAGGGACTCCTTGGCTAATCTTGAAGCGTTTAGCGGAGCAAAGCTGCTGGCTGATGCTTCTGGGATCATTTGCCCGTAGAGTGAGCTGCAGAGCTCAAACCTGACTCCACAGAGCAGCCCCAAATGTTGGAAAGCCCTGGGGAGCTCTTCACAGGCTCCATGTGGTGGCACCATCAGTCATTGGGTAGCTCTGGCCCTCTACTGACCTGGCTTTAGCCACAGGTAAAGCTTTGGAGCTTGTGACCAAGCCCTGGATCACAGCTACCTAAGGATGGCAGTCTGGTCTTCTCCTGACTTGGGAAACAAGGCAGAGCTCAAAAGCAGCAATGAGGGACAGGGAGAGCTGCTGCCATGGGAAACCCTTCCCAGACTCTTGAGCCCCTGTACAGGCAAGCCCCAGTGGGGAGCAGTAGGGCTTGGTGACCCGGGGTGATGTCTGATTTGCTCTGTTGTCAGGGGCTGTCTCCCTTAAAATTCAATTAAACCAATTCTTGCAATGGCCAAGGCCAGTGCTTTAGAAAGGCACCTTCAGAAAAGTCAGCAAATGATGGCAAGGGTCCCCTCTTAGTGAGGCTGTGGTCCTTCTTTAAGTGGAGGAGAGGAGAAAGGCTTTCAGGTCAGAAAGCAGGAAAGGAATTTTCTACAGCAGACAGATAAGGAGGTCCATTAGAAGGCTCCTTGAAATGATGAGGTAAGACTACCTGGCGTTTTGCCATGGTTTGGAGAGCAGTATCAAGCTGGCAAAAACTCAGCAATACTCCTCGAGCAGAGAGGGAATTTACTTGCTTTTAGATACAGTCATAAGGATCACCTTTAAATAATCCAGGCTCCTAACTTGAAGTCTGACTGCCGGCTTTGAGAGTAGCTGGTGAATAATATCTGCAGCAGCTCCAAAGAGAAAACTGTAGCAGGAACTAAGGCTGACTATGCATGGGAGTGGTTCATCATGTTTAAAGGTCCTTACTTTTTGCTCTTCTGGTAATTAAATCAGTTTATTCATCAACTGTTCAGAAAAAAAACAAGCAGGTAGACTGAAGACCCTTCCTGTGACAGGAGGAGACACTGCTGCTGAGGCCACCTTGGCTTGTTCACAGATGAAGTTGAGTGGAGACGAAAAGTGCATTATGTGAAAACAGACCCAGCTGGAAAACAGGTTGTAGAAATCAGGTACTTCAGGGCTATATTTGCCTTATCATAAAAGTAACCAAGTTCAAGCAAAGTTTATCTCATACAGCACCTTTATAGAGTGATCTAGTCACAGATGGTGACCTGCTACTTGTCACAACTATTCATTTTCATTTAAAAAAAAAAAAAGATACTTGATGTTTGGCAGAGTGGGCTGGTGCAGAACTTCATCTTTTCCTGACTTTTTATAAAGCCAAGACAGCTAAGCACCCTGGCTGTTTTTCATGCCGTGACTAATGCCAGCTAGTTTCACTGAAATCAAGGTTTATGAAAGAGTCTCTTCAAACGTTCCCATTTGAAGCTTATGGCTTAGGCTCTTATCTGAGAAAAAGGAGTCATAACAACACGGAAATGAATTTCAGCTTGAATTACTGAAAGTAGATTCAGATTCCAATAAAAACTAAGTCACTGGGATTTGGGATATTTTTAAATACGAGTTTAAAATCAAACTGCTTTCCCTCTGTTGACGATCTTTTCCACACAGAGAGCATCTTGCTGAATTAAAGGAAAGGCTTATCTGCAAACAATGCGTTGCAACAAAGACTTAGTCTTTTCCACTAGGATTGTCTCCAATTAGAGAAATAAATATTAGAAACTGCTGAGCAGCTGCAGTGAGAAGGAAAAGATTTAGACAAGTTTCTGGCTGAGAGAATATTGTCTACCATAAAATTTGAGGTGGAAGAAGATTGAATACTATCTTTGGTGCAAATGATGCTAACATTCATCTGAAAAGATTGATCCAACAACAATTAGTCTCATTTTGTGCCTTTTATAGACTACAAGTCCCACTCTACAGTATTTCCCAGTGCTGCATGGCAGAAGACAGCTTGCAAGACGTGAATTTGAACATTGAGAACTGTAGTCTGTGCACAATGCACCTCCATATTAAAGATTATTAGGAAAGAGCTGTTTTCTGTGGACAGACCGCTATACTTTTGACAGTTTCTAACCTTCAGTCTGCCTAATATTACAGTCTTCTGGTGCTTAGTTAAAAGGTAATGTTCTTCTGTGATTTGAACAGAAAGTACTTCACAGAAACAGGAGAAATAATTGAGTGTTACTTAGATGATGTAAGAACTTCTGTATTTCTTATAAAATTAATTTCTTTTAAGAGAAGCAAAAAGAGGTGGAATAAGATAGACTACTTTTAAACTCTGTGTAAAAAGCTTGTGGAATACATGGTTCAGTCAAATGTATTTATTATTTTCTAAACTCAAATATCCCTGCAATGCTGTCTGAGCCTACAAAAAGAATAACTGGCCAAAAAGTGCTCCAAAGACTAGAACAGAGAAAAAAGTAGTGGGGATTTGGAGAACTGGAGCCTGCTTTGCTGTGACTGATGAGTGTTTGGGCACAAGGTGTCCTTAGTACACTCACACCAAGAAGTGCATGCCAGCCAGAGCAGGACTCTGACTCCCTGGTGCTGAGGCCAATCTTATGTCACCCCTGTTCTTCCCACACCCGTGCAAAACTACTGCTCAGATCCGAGTCCCACATGGCTCCTGTAATCCGTAGATATTGGAGCTCGGCAATCACTACAGACCTGAAGGCATGGAGTTTCAGTCCCGGGCTCTAGGGTGCATTATGGGCTAAATGAGATCTTGCACTCTGTGGCTAGCACTGTAATTGCCATTGTCAGCCCCGTAAGGCTGGAGCTACCATCCGTCTCCAATAGGTGTAAATATATGTGCAGAAGGGAGTAAAGAAAGTCTTAATGTGCATAGAGGAAAAAAACGAACACTGGAAGTCTTTAAGAAAAGAAGATGTGTATTAAGATAGAAGCTCCTGACTCCCTCAGCAAATAGCAGATTTTCAAGAGGGTTTTCTTTTCTCCTGTGTTGGCAGCCACTTTGTTAGGTAATTGCTGTGTTCCAGCCAAATGACACTGCTACACAGCTTCTGGAGATTGTCTGGTGCTTATTAGGGCAGGGAGTTTGTCCATTTTATAAGTGATACAGACAATATAATAGGAAACTTCCAGCATTCTGTCTTTACTGCTGTGCATACTATTGGGACTTTGAAATCAGTTTTGCAGGCAAGATGTCTAGTTTCTAGTAATTAGCACAAGAAGTTGTGCTAAAGATCTATTTATTTTCTTCTGGAAGAGAAAGATTCATTAATTTGTCTTTGTTATACTTATTAAGATGGGATTTCTCTATTAAGAATGCAGGGAAGGGAAGAAGCGGTGAAGTAGTATTTTTCTAGACTAGGGGCTATGCAAGTAAGTAAGGAACATAAGTGTTTTTTTTCTTCTTCTCCCTGTTCTACTGCTACTTATAATTGTGATGGAGGAGCACAGTCTACCTTCTTTC
>NW_010201972.1:31378-35237 GCF_000695765.1 Mesitornis unicolor
AATAGTTTTACAGGAAGCTTGTAATGTGGAGGAGGACAGTCCATACGGTGTGTTTGCCAAGTTGAGACATGAAATTAAAGAACAAAATAAGTTGCAGCTCTTTGCAACAACCTCCTAATAACTCCACGACACAGTGGAGAGAGGCAGTCCAGTATCTCCTGTAAGACTGCTTTAATCAGCTGGTCCAAATGCCAAAGTAAATCTCTACCAATTTGCCAACGAGCTTGTTTAAATGCAAGCGGTGCCTAGTTCGTTCAGCAGAAAGATTTAGACAACCACAATGTGTTGCAAATTTGTCACTGTTGCAGTTATGACAAAGTCTGGTACCATACCTTGGTACTCTGACAAGATGCTGAGGATGCCAGATCTTATTGGGCTCCTGATCCACCCCTGAAGGTGCATTAGGGCAGCATTTCCTTCACTGCAGCAAAGCACTGGGACCACAGTCTGGATTCAGCTGATCAGGGTATGCCTGTGATTTTTCTCCTCTTAAGTCAAGGTCAGATCCTGAGTCCTCACATAATGCATGCCAGCATGATCTTCCCTTGTCTGGTTACACAAGGCCACCTGAGAATACATTTTGTAAAATGGCATGTGGTAGGATCAGGGCAGTGGCTTCTCAACATGGTTTATAGACTAAAGAGTTAGGGATTCAATAGAGCGAAGGATCTCACCTTCATCTTTGCATCTGTTTTCCTGAAAATGGAAGGCATTTTCTTCATCCTAATGTAGAAAATGAGCCAAAGTAACTTTCTTCCAATAATAAACCATTAAAGTTCTGATATCTAACATTAAGCTAGCTACTGTTGTCTCCTTTTATAGAAACAGGTATTTCTAGAGAGCGATTCATCTCATCCGAAGAAAGACATCTAAGGTAGGTCAAACGAATTGCTCTTTGGAGGCATCTATTTTTCTTCCTTGACTATAAAGGGAGTTTGGGATGAGTAACTCAGGTGTCTGAAAGTGAAATGTCTAAGCCGGGGGGAGACAAATCTGGCTTGGAACAGCAAGCCACGGAAAGCTCTGTGGGAGGGAAGTGTGATAAACCTTGTCAGGGCACAGCCCTCCCCAGTTTAAATGCTCAGTGTATATACAATTAATATTTATTTTATGTTATTTTTTGATATGCTAGTAACTCCTTAATACTAAATTCCTGTCTCTCTGGCTTTATGGTGCCCATATTTCTTCTCTCTGCATTCTTGGATTATTTCTTCTTTTCCTGTCTAACAAGTCTTGGTTTTCCTTTCCCTTACTCTTCCTTTATTAGGTTTCTCCTGACCCTCTTTCTCTTGACCTCTCTTACAGAAGCCCTACAGATGTCTAATGCAGAACTGCATTACCTCAGAGATCATCCGCTGCTGTAAAGCTTTAAGGAGTTGTAATTACACAGAGGAGGATGCAGAAGTTCAAGCACTGTGGGCTGTTCTCAGCATTGCTGGAGGTGCTCCTGTACGAGAGACTGGGTTCTTTCATTCCTTGTCTGATTTTGGGTTTTGTATCCTCTTTTTCTGTCAAAGGGAACTACACCAGCTTTCTGCTTCTGCAAATTGGAGCAACTGTGCCAGGAAGAAGCCAAGTCTGCTCACGAGGCAGGGAGCAGGGACTGCTGCAGGCACTTTTTTTTTTTTAGACCGGGGACTCTTTAAGCAAGCCACTACTCAGGGGCAGATATTTTCCCTTTACTATAACTGCTTCTTTGAAAGAGTTTTAGGGAGTGAAATCGGTTTGTAATTTCACTTGCATATTCATTTAGGAGCCTCTGTACCTACTGGAATGCCCATTCCACAAGATCACTGGTTCTGCACATTCATGGCACAGATTCTGAAAACATCTTCCTCAAGTTCATCCCTTTTATTTTTAAAGCAATGTCTTCTAATATCCTGAGTGACTAATGGTATTCTAATTGATATTCTTTGACTTTACCTACTCATCATCATAACTGGAGTCCCATATTTGGAACAAACCAGAACTCAGCATTTTCCCCCTAGAACAGCAGGAAAAAAGTAAATGAGAGAGAAAAGGTCTTATTATGTTCCCTGTAATACCTTTGTAGAAGTGTTCTGTGTAAGTCCTCAGAGAGATTAAATGTATGATAGTTGTATTAAGCTTTAATTGATGCTGCCACCTAAGAGATGATACAGTCATGAGAGACTCAGATCCTTCTGGTGTGTAAATTGCTGTAATTTCATTGACCATCACAGAGCTTCACAAACCCAGACAATCTGAGGATTAGGTCCATGAAATCTCACTGAATCTTCAGAGTTCACTGTAAATGGATCCTGTTGTATTGAAGAGTGGCATTGAGGAACCATAAGTTATTTGTTGTAGTGGGAGTAACCTTTTTATCACTTAAACTTTTGCTTTCTCTTATTTCTCTTAGGTTATTACCTAGTCCATTAGTTTGGTTTTTTTTCTTGCCTCTACCTTTGTTCAGTGGCATTAATTTTCCTTATTAGTAAAAGTTCTACTGGAGTATGTTGAAATAGGGGGGAAGTGTCTCATACATAACATAGTTTCATTATTTGCTATAAATGAAAAACAGTCTCTTATTGCTTATTTGCATCGCATTATCTCTTACAATCTTAACTAGGTCAGGGCCCCCCCTGTACCGGAAGGGTGCGCCATAAAAGAGTCCATGAAGCACAGGACCTAAAGCTGCAGAGATAAGAAACAGCAACTGAGAAAAACAAAAGAACTGGGAGGACAAGAAAAGTTCTAGACAGGCATGAAAAACAGACTCTAATTTCTATCTGCACAATTCCTAGGTGTATTGAGCCAATCAGTAGCAATGATGGCACCTCTGTTATTTGTTCTTCCAGTAAGGCTAGGCTGAACAGAATTTAAATTTCAAAGCACTGCATACTAATTGTGTTAGTATTACCCACTTGCCTTTTTTCCTGGCTTTAGAATGCTTTCTTACAGACTTTGTATTAATTACAGCTTTTGGCTGAATAGAATTATTTGGCTTGGACAAACTGGACTTAAAAGATCAGCCTCTTTCACAGCATCAAGGAAGCCAAGCCCAATTGCTTGAATAGTGACCTGCAGAGCAAGGTCCTCCCACTGTGATGGTGCACAAATCAATCTTTCGTCTTTCTTATAGGCACCAACGGATCAATCAGCATCCAGTCTAAAGCCATCACAACCTTAAAGGCACTTCCTGTGTCTCATATGCACTAAAACATAGTTGCTTCTTCTGCCGTGAGATACACAGTGCTCCATGGTGAATGCAAATATCATACTTTTAAAAACAGTACAATAAAGAAGAGATGGGTAAGACACCACATGTGCCAGATTGTTTAATTCCTTAAAACTTATTGGGAGACAGGGCAGAATTAGACTGGACATAATTAACCTCAGTTTAACATTCAGGAAGATTTGTCCAGAATATTTTCTCATTTTCACTGATGCCACCTGCTATTTCCATTATTTATTTCAATAGCCAACATATTTCACATAGTCATCCTTCCTGCTACCCATTTTTCTCATCATTAACCTCACAGACTTGTACACTCCATGTTTCTAGCGGCAAAATTATTGAGGTCCTGGGGTTAAGAGGTTACTAGCTAGTCGAGCAATGTTCTGAAAGAAGTAAGATAGCAAGTGAGTGTAAAAGTTAGCATCCCAGATCCTATTTGTTACTGTCTCTTTGATGAACCAGAAGGTTGTAAATAAAATGTACTGTCTAGTATATGAGAACACTAAGGTCAAAGTCGTTTTAAGGTGACAAAGAAGCATGATACAGTTTTTCCATGATTTTGCATCTCAGATAGTGGTTGCAAATAACATGAATTGTTCAGATTTGCTCTATACTCTTGTGACATCTTCAAAAGTCACAGAATCACAGAATATTAGGAGT
>NW_010201973.1:0-2989 GCF_000695765.1 Mesitornis unicolor
CGTCAGCGGGCGGCTGTTGTCGCCACCCCGCCCTGCGGCGTGAGAAGAGCGAGGCATCTCAGCCCCCCGGCGCCTGAGGGGAGCCTGAGGTCCCTGGGCTGCCAGGATCGGTGACACCCGGCGGGCTCCCAGTCCCTCAGCTCTGAGGAGAACCTGGGGCCCCCGGGCGGGAGGGAAGCCAGGGGCCGAACCAGCGGGGAGTAACCTGGGGTATCCCGGGCCCCGAAGGTGTCCTGGCACCCTGAGAGGACCAAGATCCCCGGAGCATGAAGGGAGGAAGGCGCTCCCAGTCCACCACTGTGGAGAATTCCAGACCTTGGGTCCTGAGTGGTACTGGGCACCCTGGGCGCTGAGGGGAGCCTGGGGCCCTTGAGCCCTGAGAGGAGCTGGGTCACCCAGGCCCTGAGCAGAGCTGGAGGACCCCTGCCCTGCTCCCATCTCCCTTTGGTAGGATGTGGATATCCTCCCCGCTTCCTTCTGCAGGGGTCTGTGCTGCCCCAAGCCATGCTGGAGCATCTCTGAAAAGATCAGATCCTCATACCCATGTTTCTCCCCATTAGGACATGTCACCCATATATGATGGCCACGGAGAAGTCTGATGTTTAGCAGTGGTCAGCAAAAAGCTGATGAATCCCACACTAAACACTAACTAAACCCCTAAGGTTTCTCCTTCTTCCTCCCTTTCTCCCCATAGCTACTAAAACGTATTTCAAAAGCAGACTAGTGACATAGTGTCTTTCTAAGCGGTCACCACATTTGCTAGAAGGGCATTTGATGCCCATTGTGGGGAAAGACTATGTAATCAGGCAGGCAGGCAAATCTGAGGGGAGGAAAAAAAGTCTCCTTAATTTGGTAGATATTCTGAGTACATTTCCCAAAAAAGATGTGAAGACCGTCTCAGGCGTATTTTTATTTCTCTTGCAAGACCTGGAAACTTACATTAGCTGATTTGATAAACTCAATTCCTGACTGCAGAATATTTCCTTAGTAATGAAAAAAGTATAATAGTTTAGTCAGATACTCTTTTTTTTTTATTACAACATCCTAGATTTGAGATCATGGAAAGACCTGAGGAGACTTTTAAAATTCCCCTGTGCCTAATACGCCATGGTTTTGTTGGTGACTTAGCTAAGACAGATGGCATACTGCCGCCTCCCTTGGATTCTGCTGGGCAGCCATCATCCTGCTGATACAGTCTTGTTGGCTTACAGTCTGAAAGCAATGCATGCAAGACACGTACAGATTTCAAAATTAGTTTCAGGACAAAAAATAAAAAAATATATCACAAGACTTCCTTGCAACATAATGCCATTTTGATGCAACATGACTGTGCAGCGCCCAGCAGACTGTGTTTCAACTGACACATGCTTGTGTATCTTAATCAGTTTTGCAAAAACAATCAGTTTCATGAGCAACGGTAGATCTTTCATTCCCCTTCTTTATAATTGGAATGGACATCCAAAATTACACAATATGTGGCAAAATCAGGTTTTAATAAGTATAGCAACAGTACTTGCTGCAAATTTGTTCACCTTTTCTGAAAATGTCTAGCAGATCCTCTGCCCCTGGTGATGCAGCAGGTGAGGATTTTTCTTTTTATTTAATGACTGAGTAGTATCCCAATGGTGACAACATGAATCACTGGAGGGGCAAGGTAATACTAGAAATGTATTTTTAATTACCTTTCAAAATAATTTAGCAAAGACAGGCAAGAAATAAAGCTGGTGTACTATGACCAACAACTGCCTGCATATTTAAGGGTTTAAAAACCACCAATTTAGTGTTTGGTACAGTAAATTTTGTATCAGAAATCCTGTACTCTAGTGGTGAAATTGCTGCAGTCTGTGTGGTCTAATGCAGATCCCTGTTCTAAGTGCAGTTGTCTCCATTTGTAAAATGAATCAGTGATGTTAAGCATCCTAAACTGCTGTTGTACACAGCCTTAAAACCGTAAAATGTTATATAGTTGCCAAATGAAAAGACATTCTTTGTTTCTACAAAGATTATTATATTGTGAAATTTGAATGTTATTACAGATAACAGTTAAAGTGCTCATCAAGATTTGTGAGATAGAGCAATAATTATTAGTATAGCACTTTCTCAGTTGCAGATTTCAATCAGCCACTGTGCAAAGATGGATAAGGCACCCCACAGACACCACTCTATGAATGAAGAAACCCAGGGAAGCAGAAGCCAGGATTTTCAAAACTGCCTTCCAATTTTCTGTCCTCAAGTTTGGGACTCCAGTTTTGGATACTTAGTAGCCAGCACTGACATAAGTTGGAGCTGTAGATTCTCGAGTCTTGTTAAAGAAATAAATAAATAAGGTGTCTAAATCTAGACCTTCTCAAACTAGAAATATATGGACCTAAAAGACCTGTCTTAAATCTCTGTATGAGTCGATGACACTCATAGAGTTACGTCTCTCATCTCACTCCTTGGCGTACGCTCAATCCACTCCATCATGCTGTCCACATCCATCCTAATGCAGACCTCTGGAGTGACAGAAACTGTGAACTGCACTTCTCCTGCTTTATAATTCATGATTATAATTTGTCTATTTATTATATAAAAGAGAGTTGTATTAATCTGAGTGTTATTTTTAGTTGAAATAAAGTGCAGATTGTATATATTTAATATGCTGAAACAGGGTGGTAAGCACCATATTGCCTCTCTCACCCCTTACTAGTTTATTGCCTTACTAAGCAGTATGTCTAGAAAAATCAGCATGTGTTGAGGACTACAAGTCACTTTTGGCCCTTGGCTCCCTCTGATCCATAACAAAACTACAGATTGAGAGAAAAACAATCACCAACCACGAGCAGGAAAGAGATGCTATTTCCTCTTCTGGAAATAGAACAGAAGCCAAAGAGCAAAACAGTATTTAACTAGAGTACAGAAGTACCAGACACCAAGATCCTGTAGCCTGTATATTGCAGATGGATGCCTCTTAAAAATGATAAAGGATTCCCAAAATAGTTATTCCCTA
>NW_010201973.1:3020-11856 GCF_000695765.1 Mesitornis unicolor
CAACTCTATGACTTTGATGGCAGAATCTTGTTTTTATCAGTAACCAACCAGATTTTCAGTTGAGTGGCCCCATACACCATTTGGACATAGCAAACTCAAAGCACATGTGATGTGTGACCGATCTGTGCAACCACAGCAAGGCCAGGGTGTCCAGAACATATTGTACTTATGGCGCAGGCACAGCCCGTCATCGCATGCACAATAGTTCCTGCAGGACTCCTACTGTTTTCTTCATTAAACACGTCAGCAGGTATAATGATCTGTGGAGATTGTACTGCCAAGGAAAGATGCTGTCTATCATGCAAAAATGATGCAGTCCACACTGGAGCCTACCTTGTTTCATCCCAAACTGGAACTATTCCTTATCCTATGGGGTGTATTAACACAGAAATCCAACATACGAATAGTCCTAATAGCAAGGTGTATTGAACCATTCTAGGGTTTTGTGTTGTAAATTTTTTGAATGCAAAAAAATTCAATCTTATATTTTAGAATTCCATAATAAATGCACTGTGATTTGAATACTAATGAAAGTAATATTTTGCCTTCTTTTCTTTATATAAAAGACAAAGACAATATTATTTTCCTTTCTCTGAGTATTTATAAAACTGCTTTGAATTGAAGTGTCATAGCACATGGAACCATCTGCTCTATTTCCTCAAGGTCTTTTAGAGGATAACTTTTACTGAAGAGTATTCCTCCACATCACTGAAATAAATACATTAACTTTCTTAGAACTTGCATTTTTGTACTACTGAATTTCTTTAAGGCTATTACATCTTTAAGGCATTTTACATCTCCTAGGTAAGGTAGAATTATGCACAGTATATGAGTAAATATTTTGGTTCCTGTTACTAATGTTCATTATGGATTTATTACATCATGGAATACAGAACTCCTTGGTTGTGTGTATAAGCTGTTTCTTCATCTTCTGTTTATTAAAAGTATGCTTTTCTGTTTATTAAATATATGCTTCCTTAAATGTCCTAGACATCATTTACATATTACCGGCAACAGTTGTATATAATATATAAATGGAGCACTTCCATTTAAGTGACTACTTCCTAAACAAGTAGTCATTGGAGTTACTTTGAGCTCACAAATACATAGCCTAAAACAGTTGAAATCTTTAAATATTTAGGTCTTGAAATGTCCAAGAAAAAATGGTAGAAAAGTAAATTTTTTGTCATTGCAATCAGCCGTATTACATCTGCTCAATTTCAGAGAGGGTAAAAATGACAAAATAGCCCAAAGCAGCAGTTTCTGTGCTGATCTTCAGAAGAGCAGAAACTGCAGCAATCCTTTCACGAGTTTCAGAGGCCACACAGAATGCCTCAGAGGAAAGCCATGTTCTGCATGTAGTGCGTTACGTAGTTAAATTGACAGCATTGTAGCAACTCAGTTAAAAAAATGTCTCAACATTTCTGAAAATCAAACTCTTTGTGGAACAGTTGCATGTCTGATTGGTAGACAGTGCCAGCCAAGAATCAAGTATGCTTTTACTCATGCCAAAAATAATGTGGGCCACAGGCAGCAGTTCCCTCTCCTCTGTTCAATGAGACAGTGCGGTACCCAAGGTCCTGCCCGAACTGTGCTGTTATCTGCAAGCCAAGCGGCGTGGCTGCAGATTAGTTTATGTTGCTGCACGAGTTGGCAGTTTTGACTGGCAGCTGTCGGGAGATGTGTGCTGCTTGCATTATTTCTGGAGAGCCTGGGCAGAAGCTTAATGAGAAACACTGCAACCTGACAGAATGAAAAGCTGAATCAGGACTTAGGAGCAATTGCATATTATGAAATGCTACACAATGCTGGAACAGAGCTGGCGTTCACTGCACTGCACTGCAGAAAAAGACAAAGTTGGAGCAAGAAGCAGTTATCTTTTACTGTGGATGCCAATAGTACAAGACTATTATACTATGAAGTCCTTTTGAAAAACTAATAGTGCACTTGATGCTTCACCTTTCTGGTGAATTTGAGAATTTCCATCTGTTAAAATAACTGCTTTCTCACATAAATTTTCATGCTCTACAGACCCAAGTTTATGTCATGTTTGTTGCAGGAGTAATTTGGAAGAGACTGCCAGGAAAGTATCAAGCCCTTAAGGCATAATAAGCCCCAGGAAATTTGTTTGGATGGTGTAATGAATCCAATTTGTTAATTTAGCTCAGTTTGGTGCTTATTTCTGATAGTAGAGTGCTATGAAAATTAAAAGAAAAAATGGTCTATTGCAGTACAATTAGAAGTGAAATATACAGTAAACTCCTTCAAGGTATTTAACCTTTAATCTTCTCTAATTTTAACTGTTTTTCCTAGGCTTACTTTTCTACTTGTTTACCAAGTCCTTATCTCTCCATCTTTCCTTGAAGCATCTGGAAAAGACTTTGTTGATATCTCTAGAGGTGTCACTTGGGTCATACTTCAGGTGACAGCTTGATAACCAGCCTTTATGAGGAAAAAATGTAGTATCAGAGCACAAAAGGGAGGAGCCATGGAGCCAAACTCAGAGAGAGATTTAAGCAGCAGGTCTTTCCTGCTGCTCTCTCCACCAGAGTTCACTGCTCTGACCTGGGCAGTCTTCCATGGGACTGATTTTATATATGAAGTGCAAACAGATTATCTGTGAATTCTGCACACATTTCTTAAGTCCCACTTGGGTTTTCTCACAGTCCTTCTGAAGGGTGCTTGCAACACAAGTTGAGGTGTTAGATCACAGAGCCAGCAATGGGACCAAAATTTATTACTAGAGGTCCCACAGCCCACCTGCTGGCCAAAGGACCATGTAACCTCTGCTTCCATAAGAAACCAGCTAAAAAGACAGTCTGTCACACCTCTGGATGTTTGCATGATAACATGCAACCACAGTGGAAAAACACTCATTGGCAGAAAGCAAATGGAGTTGTACTTTCAGTTGTGGTGTATGGATAAAGCTGGGGTAAGCTTAGGGTCAGCAGCAGCAGAAGTTGCTCCAGCTCCACCATGGCTCTTCTGCTTAGTGCTGCGGAGGACGGGTATCCCTGTGGCCACAGCCACCTGGCACTATCTAGAGCAAAGCCAGGAAGGTTCAAAGTCTCCACAGGGGGAACTGAGGCCCCAGGCACTGCTTGGTTGAAATCTTGCCTGCATAGTTGTTATTGCATGTTATTTCTCTGAAAAAGGCTGTGTGCACGTTTAAATAATGACACAACTCAAGCTGAGTCAAATGAGAATAAATTGCCTTCTACTGCTAGATACCTTCAGTGCAGAGACTTGGTATTCATTTGAGCCTGTGAAAAACTTGGTGCGGGAGAGCTGTCAAGCATTATGTGAAAGAGAATCTGATTTCCCAAATAACACATGCATCGTAACCACCAAATCATCTTCCTGTAGTGCCCTACCTAAATCACTACAATTTCCAGCTTCTCTAAAAACAGTCTTAAAAACCACAGCTTCCTTCAATGTGCAGCTTTGACTCATCTCCAGGCCAGGATGAAAAAAATAGTATGTGTTCTTGTGCATAAAAAGCATACATTATTCCTAGTCAACCTGAATTCTGACTTTTTCCCAATTTGAAAGTTTTGCTTTTGCAGCCTTCATGAAGTTCTCCCAATTCAGTTTTTGCATGTTTACAGACAAAACTTGAAGGATTTAATCAGAAATACATAGAAGACAGCAGATCTCATCATTCAGTATCCACATGTTCTTTTAACTTTTTTTTTAGCAATTTAAACATAATTGATATTCCTAAGTCCCCGAAACTTCTGATTTCTCCTGTAAAAGCATGTTATTCTAGAAAACTTTGTATGTTGTAAAGCTTTTTTGGGCAGAAATTATATCTTTTCTTGTGTTTAGCACAGTAAGACCTTGATCTAGTTGGTTTCTTGAAGCACAATATAATAAATCTAATAATTCTGCTATAGAAGAACCCAAGAGCCTGAAGTTGGTGGGAGCTTTGTAATTCAAAGCCGAATAAGCCCTTAAACAGAGCCTATCTCTCTCCTTCTTTTCCTCTCTCATTATTTTTCTAGACCATAGTTTATGCTATGCTTTTGCCCTATTCCTTGTAGCACAGCCATTCTCCTTGGACCACAGCTTGTGCAGCTAATGCACAGCAATGTTACAACCGTTTAACCAAAATGCCTTTTATAAACATGATCAGCCTTTCATTCAGCTAGAAACTAATCAATAAATGACATAAATTTATTGTTGTCTTTCACGTAAGTTCCTTTAAATTCCAATTTGAGATATAAATTAGATTGTTTTCAGCCTATGGTTTGTAATTACTTAATTCTCTTGGTTCCTTGAACTTCTTGTTCCTCAGGCTTGCAGATACGGCAATCATTCAGAATGAATAAAATTAACTTTGAAATAATCAGCAATGCACAAGGATAGTGCTTCATCATGGTACTTTTTATTCCTATTTCTGTTCACTGAATATAAAAACAGGCAATGTTTTGCTCTCTCAGCTCATTCATCCAGATGTTTTTGTAAAACACTGACACTAGAAGCTGCCCTGCATTTATTCCATGTCCAGTGTGCCCATTAGTTAAAGACCTACTCTCCAGGTAAATGGAATTCAGCTCCAAGCATGCAGACCCAGTCCACCAACCCCATAATGACATGTTCTCAACTCCATAAATTCTGGCTGTACAGGTGCACCAACATACAGCTAAAGAACAAGCTAAGTGTTTAAATGCTGAGATGAAAACCCATGATGAGGCAAAAAAGTGACACTGAGAAATGTAGCAGTATGAACCAGAGCTGTATAGGTAATTGCTGCTGGGGTGTAGGTGCTCCTCTGAAATGCGTTCGCGTGTATGGTGTATACACACTTACACATATGTTTCTGTAGGCACTAGCTGGATCCACATAACTGATTTCCTTTAAATTTGGAATCCAAGTTGAATAAAAGAACATCTAAGTTTGAATTAAATATATCCTTTGAATTTTGAACTTCAGAAGATTAAAAATTAAACTGAAGAAAATTACAAAGTGCCCCATCACTTCTAAAACATGCTGAAATAGGTTGTTCAGAGTAGACTTTTAATGCATTTCCCTCCTCTTTTTGTTTTCTGCCTGCAAGTGTATTGGCTGCAGTGTGCTGGCTCCCTAACACTGAGGGTACTTTTGGGGTATGCCTCCTATAGTGGCACAGCTCTGCACTGTGCTGAACCAGTTACTCTCCGGCATACATAAACACGGCCTAGTACACATGTGGGAGACGCATATCAGCATCTCAAAGCAGCTTCACATGTAACTAACTGTTTTTTTAAATCAGTGACTAGACAGTGATTTGCATAACTGACAAGGTATACGTGATTCTTTTTGGTCCCCCAAACCCTACTTCATTACAGATCACGTGCCTTAATAAAATATGTAAATTTGATGTACATTTTTTAAAATGCCTGAATTGATTAATTACTTCATTTTATTTATATATTTACAATCTCTTAGCTGGGTTCAGCTGTTCCTAGTACCTGCTGAATATTTACGACTCTGTGTTGCACTAAGGTGGTGATTTGGGGACTATCTGGCTGCTTACATATTTTTGGGTATGGGTGGGCTTTGATTTTCTCATGGAGAGAAATGGAGTTACTGTCCTCATCTCAGCCCCCTCCTATGACCTCCAAGTTCTAGCAGCCAAATGGCAGTATATCTGCTCCTGAGTTACTGCAGGGCATATACTGACATATTAATGCAAACTGGAATTGAAGATTATGCTAATATGTCAGACTGTGCACTGGAGTGGGGAAATAGGGCAGGGAGCTGGGAATCGCAGCCTTGGCTGCCATCTCAGCATAAACTGCAGAGCTCATCAGAGGGACTATAATTCCCACCTCGAATGGGGAATTTTATTATTTTATAGGCTGCTCTATTTATTTCTAATTTTTCCCTGCTCACTTGCATCCACTTTGAAAGGGGTCTTCCCATGGTGCTGAGTCTCTTTGGACCAGGTTGCAAGGATTATTCTTCCTCCTGTCTCAGAAGAAAGATATTCTGGTGTGCTTAAACCCGCTGCTTCCTGGCCCTTCATCCCTGCAGTGACCACTTTCCTGTGTACCAACTGGTGTACCAACCCCAAATGATAGCTTCTCTTATGTCTTGGTTTTCTTAGCAAAGCCTACATTTCTGTCCTGGCCAAAGTGGTTTGAGTGCACGGTGCCAGCACATGTTTCGGTTCCTCCAGCCTGGTAGAGTCACTTCTGTCGCTGGGATGCTGCTACTTCTAGCACAACTGCCCCACTACTCTCTGGGAGTCAAAGTGCCACCACTCAACTGACACAGTCTTAGGTCCTGCCCTGAGGGGGGTGCAGCCTTCATCTGCAGTGTCAGGATGATGACTCTTGGGAGCTGGTCAAACCAACCCACAGATCCTCCCTCTCACCGTGTACCTCCAAGCCGCTAGCCCTGCTGCATGGTTCCCGCTCTCCTGCCCTGCAATGGTAGCCAACAGGGTGGTTCTGTTTCCCTCTCTTTTGCACCATTGTAGTTAGGCATTTTTCTTTGTTTCATCTGTTTTGCTTCATGTAGTATCCATGAAAGAGCACCATACCTGTGTTCTTTGCAGAGCACCATACTTTTGTTCTCTGCCCCGATCCTCAAGTTTGTGAGTTGCTTCTGCTCCTGTCCCAGCAAGTTCAGTCCCTCTTGTTATTTGGAGACTTGTCTCTTAATAGTCTTTCCTGTAATGATGTCTCCTCAAAATAAATCATTAGGAAATCCTTAAGGTCTCCAGAACTACAGTTCACCTACAGCACACAGACACTTCTTGATCTGAAATGGTCTTTTTACCAGCAATAGCAATGGCATGAGAACTCAGCCAAACACAAACTGAAGACCTGGAGAATAAGAGGGTTTGGGACTTTGGGAACTATGCCAAGTAGGCAAGGCAAGTGTTTGGCTACCTCCTACACACAAGGTCTGCCTTGGCTTCAAAATTGTCCCCATTGAAAGCACCTTTTTATATCCCTGCCCTCAGAGCTGTGCTGTGTCAGCTCAGAAGGTCACAGCACAGTCAGTCTCTGGCATAGCCAGGGTGGACAGCGCAGGTGAGAGGCCAAAAATGAAACTGCACTCCTCATTCTGAGCAGTGAGTTATGAAATACATGTTCCTTCTGGGGCACTGGGAGTTGCTAAATGAGTTTCTGAGAGTCTCCATAGCAATGGAAAAGCATACTAAGAAGAGAAACCACAGAGAATATATATGCCAGAGATATGTATCCTTGACAACAACCGAGGCATGAGACTGAGAGTGCTGCCTGGAGAAGCTAAAGCTGGATCCTCATGTCCTTCTCTTCTGAAGGGACTGAGGACATCAGAAGGAGCTACTCTAAATAAAAGCAGTGAGCACCAAGATGAGAATAAATGGAACCACTAACACCAGGAATGAAACTACCACTGATTTACATGAATTGGAAATACATGTCTGGGAATACCAGTTCCTTTGGCTGCCTATATGAATTGTGTATGAGTTTTACATATTCACATGCTGCAAAGTATTCAAAAATCATCAGGCTTACTGTAGGATATACAGCCTTCTCCAGTCCTCCTGGTTTTTTTGTCTTATGAGACACTCCTTAATAACACAATCAAGTGAGATTTTTCTATAGGACCCCTGCCTTGTTCAGCACACTAGGCAGATGATGCTTACTGAATTGGTGAGCCAATATTCTGTCTTTTTCTTGTTGTTCAATAGCTTGCCTCAGGCCTTCTTTATTTCATGCTGTACAAGCATATTCACAAAGACAGAATAAATTCTCTCGTGATGACTTGTGCAGCAGTTATTATAGCTGCAAGGTTAAACGCTGCCAAACCAGAATAATGCTAAAAATAATAGCAAAAAAATAAACTGCAACTACAAAGACAAAAAAGCAGGAAGAAGCAAGCCAAAAGTGTTCTACAGCTGTGCTGCTCTCCAGCTTGCCTGCCACGCTCCAGCAACCAACTAATCCAGCTGTTGCTTTTGTTCTCATTTCCCTTTCTGTTTACCTAGATTTTGGTAAGTTTTTTTCATCCCAGGAGTACCCGAAGGCCCCCTTACAGCCCCCTCACTGAGTCCTCAGCCCCCCAGGGACAGATTGAGTTAGCTGTTTGCTTAGGGGTGTCTAAAAAAATATAATGAATAAGTAATACCAAAACAAATAGGACATCATTTAACTTAATACTGGGTTCTCCCAGTGAACTTTGGCACTGAGAGCAGACACTGCTGTACAGACTTGGGATTATAATTTAAAGACAAAGTGTAGGGCCCTGGTTTTATTTTCTCAGTCAGGCGGTGAGTATTAAGCAAAGTCTATATTCATTCCTGTCAATGATGAAGGTAAAGCCCAGTATTTGCAGGCACATAGATTATTGCAATGCAGGAGTTCTGTCACTTTTGTATTAAATAAAAATCATAGCTGAGTTGGTTGAGATTTTATTGACATTAAATCCTATTGCTTCCCCCCATGTTGCTTGTAATTAAAGAAAGTAATTGCTCTTTGATTGTTTAGGTGATTTTAAATTAATTCCATTGTTATACCCTACTTCAGTGATTAGCTGAAGGATGCAAATCTCCCAGGACCCTTGAACAGCTCCTGCTGTGCTCCTCCTCCTTCCCTCACAGTTGACTCTTCCCTACCTCAGAGTTACCAATATTTCCTGGAAACCAGGAAGAATCTATGAATCTTCCTGCAGCAGTGTCAGCAAAGAGGACTTTTACCATTTGCTACCAGCAGGCAGCTAAAAAAAAAATGAAGAAAAAGAAGAAAAAAGGAAACCAGTCAGATCCTGGGGCCCAGCAGGCTCTAGTCTAGAAGTGGCGGGTTCCCAAAACTGGAGGCTTGCTGGAAAGCCCGTCCCTCCTTCAGATCATCTCCTG
>NW_010201973.1:11887-45976 GCF_000695765.1 Mesitornis unicolor
TGGCAAGTCATTTTGGACCACATTTTGCCCCTGTAAGAGGGAAAGGGCCACTGAGGCATGAGGATGAATTCACTGAGAGCTGGGGCTCATCCTACAGATGTAATTGCTGGTACAGAGTAGGGTACAATCACACTGACTTCGGGCTCGTCCAACACATCCTTTGCTAGCAGTAAATGTTATTATTCCCTTTTATCTTTCTGAGCATATTTTTCATTTTCTACACAAAAAGTGGATTTGATTCCTAGCTAACCCAAAGCTGCATGGACTGCCCCTGCTCCCCGAGGAAGTTTTTCTTCCAGAGACCATGATGTCATCAGTGACTCGGACCTGGCTATTCTGGACACTGTGTGCAGACACTTACATGCCAAATCAAAAAGAACAATGGCAGAACATTTCACAGGCTGCCAACAAGACAGACTGTGTCACACGAGGTGCCTGCCTGTGAAGCCAATTAAATACACTGCACTTGAAGAGAGCTTCAAAACACGTTCAGCGTGAGAGCACAAACACGGCAAATGGGCAAGTCCCAGAAAAGACAACACATTGAAACAATAAGAGAGATTTCCTTAATGCCTTTTATCCATGTGTGCAAAGCTGACAGCTTTCATAAGCTCTGGGATAGATCTTGTTCACTTTGTGTGACTAATACCATTTGTCCTGTGGCAAGAAATGACTCCGTGTCTGATGCAGTTTAACCTCACAGCTCCCCAGCTGCGGTTGTTTCTTTCACTGTTGCTGCAACGCAGCTGCCTCTGGAGCCGGGAGCAACAGCCCAAAACCCAGCTCAGCAACTCCTTGTGGCAAGTGCACAGAGGACACCTTTACCGTTTGAGGCTATAGGAGTTCCTCAGGCCCTTCAGAGGTCAACTATTCTCCTTGAAGTTAGGGGAATCTATACATAAAGATCAATATGGCCCAGCCTGATACAGCAACCGGGGTTGTGTGTCAACTTGACATCAGTTGAGTTCCAAGTAAGCAGTACCAAGAGGGTGTAAGTCGGGAAAACTACCATGAGCTCACAGAAATTGCTTTTTCTCCTCCCTTTCTTTTTCAGAGTTGTTTTTTCTCTAATTGAAACAGAAGATGTGAAAGGTGAACGCTAAACAAATCAACAATGAACTCAGCATAAAATAAAGTTTTCATTAATATCCCAGCCTCCAGCTTTGTAAGGGATCGATATTCATTCTATAGCAGATGTGGCAAGTCTAACTTAAATGCTGCTGAGGCTATTATTAAACTATCAGACAAGCGAGGAAATTGGAATACAACTGCTGTGAATGCTGTTAAGCCACAGACAGATCTCAGCTAGATGTGGGAAGACTTTCACTTACCATTAAGGACTGCAGTGAGACAGAGCAAGCAAAGCATTTCACATAGCAGCGGTGAGGAATTGCACAGGATTTTTGATCAAAGGAACATCCCACTCCTGCAAATCAGGCTCTCCCCTAACAGGAAGCTTGTCCCCACAGCTCTGTTCAATAGCACAGGGATGTCTCTGGAGCTCCAACACAAGCTCTTCATTCTTCTATATGACATCTCCACCAATTCCTTCGATACAGAACAGGTTTATATTTACTCTGGGCCAAAGAAAACCCAAAGTGCCACAGCAAACAGTCTACAATGTCTTACTTGAGCTCCCCAATACTGGAAGAGGCTCAGAACATCACACAGCCCTGGCTGCATTCATTTGAAACAGCAGTTGGAGCCAAATTTTGCGAACTGTTCCGATCTTTACAAAAAGCCAAACTGTAAGCCTTGGAGCAGACACCTCTGTCCAAAATGTGCAGCTTCAAGTTTGAGGATGTGCCCTGTCACAAAAAGAGCACAAACTTGAATAGTTTCTGGTGAGACAGAGAGAAATGTGAAATGAAAAACCAAGTTGGAAAGCAATTGAGCAGAAGCGAGTCAATACACTGCCTGTCAAATACAGAAGTGGTTTTCAAACTGATGATACCTGAAAGTAAAAAAAAAAAATATGTATTTTTTTCAGACACAATCAACAGAGTCCCTAACTGACACAAATCTGTTGCAGCAGTGGAACGATCCCAGGGCTGAAACAAGGTGGGGGATGGGTTTCAAGTGATGGCTTTTGACAGATGATGATAATTTCTCCTCCTCCAAGAAAGCTGGACAGCAGCGATGCACTCTAGGAAATGGTCCTCAGTTCCCAGCTCACCACCCACAGCTGAGACTTTGGGTCTGATGGATATAGGTGGGACTGGTGTTATAATAATGCCAAATGCCTGTCTCTGCTGGGGATGGGCTTACACAGAAAAACTGGCTGTGCTGAGAAAATTCAGGAATAATTCAGTGGAAAGAGATTTAGGAAAGATCAAAAGAAAATGGCTGTGCTATTATTTCACCTTTCTCTTCTAGAAGCTTTTTCTGACTCACTATGTTTCTGTGGGTTTAAAAGACAAGTTCTCCTTTTTCACCTCTGAAAACACCTTCTCGGTACCTCTTGTGAGGTGGCAGGGATGAGAATGTCTGGAGTCTCCCTGTGGTGGGAGGAGGATAAAATAATGAGATTTTGTCTCATTCTGCTGGGCAGGCTGTAAACTCACATCCCCTTAAGTACCCTTTTTTTGGTAAAGCTCAATACCAATATCCCAGAACACGTGCATGTGATGAGGGAAGAGCAAGAAAGGACTGTGAAGACTTTAGCACCAGGCTTCCTCAAGGTGACATGGTCAGGGCACCCATGTTTCTGTGTTCACCCTGGCCAGGGCCACCACAGTGCTGGTCTGTGCTGGCACACAAAACATGTCAGTCAGTCTCAGACAGGAAAACAAAATCAAACCCAGCAATTAAACCTTTAACCGACTTCTTTCAGTTCTGAAACAGAGTCAAGGCAAAGTTAGACTGTACCTCTACTGTCACAGCCTCACGTCTCTGCTGTCACCCCAGCGCACAGCCTCAGCTCCTCCATCTGGACTGACTCCAGCTTTTGGGTATAAGACCTGAACCCACCATTTTCCCCAAACCATGGGGAAAGCCAGCAGGCTAGAAGGGCACTGAAACACCCCAGTCGGCCCACACAGGGACAGTGCGACTCACTGCCTATCAGGCACAGTGAGCCAAGAGATGAGAAATACAAATACTGGTGCTGGCAGGGCTTGGACAGGAGCAGAAAAGTCCTGCACCCTCCCCTCTTCCCCTGCCCCGCAGCCTGTGTGGACAGAAAGGGAGCACAGGGGACTTTCAAGGAACGAGTTTCTATCTGTCATGACCTGGACAGCAGACCCTAGCTTCTTTCTTCTCAGGAGGGCTCATCACTGTCACTGTTCCTCACCTTTCTCCTTTTCCTGTCTCTGCATCTTCCCTCATCAGCTTTTCCTTGCTCTCTCAACCTCCATCTCCTCTTTCACACAACCAAGAGTTTCCCGCCTACTTTTTCATTTAGACCTTTACCACTTTGTGATTTTTCTCATCTCACACCTCTCCTTTTCCTCTCTCACCAGTTATTGTGCCCTGGTTTCATTCCTGGGTGTGGTCCATGACGCTACAGGTTATAGACATGAGGCAAACACATTTCTAGAAACACCTCTAGCCATTGAAAGCAACAAGTGGTCAACAGCCTGGGGAAAGCTTGCCACAGGCCAGCAGCATCATCTATTAGTTGTCACTCACAGATACCATTAAAGACCGAGGTGGAAATCCTGAGTCTGGATTTAGGTTTCATTTGATGTCAGGAGGTCTGGATGAGGCTGTCACCTGCATCCCGCCATGTAGGGCAGGTCCCTCCTCCTGCCCACAGTGGCCTGGCTCCCGCAGAAACCAGCATCAAGGGGCTCTGTTCAGCCATGCCTGTGCAATTCTTACTATCATCAGCAGATGGCCAAATATTACCGCACATTCATAACATTTACATCAAAAAGGCCACGTAATTGGGTAAAAAACGCCTTTCCTTGCCAGAAGCATTTATTTATAAAATGGCGTATGTACACTTGGCATTTACCTTTCTAAATGCAATGTTCCCAAATGTGTGACAAATGTTGACATTCATTTCCTTTCCCACTCTTGACATGCTTGCCAAAGTAAAAAGCAATAAGCAAACAAGTAGTAGGATGAAGCTCTGCCCTAAAACACTTGAATGTTATTTCTTATTTAAAATTTATTTTACAATAAAGAAAAAAATCCCAAGGTCCAGACTTGGCTGCAGTGAAGCCAGTGTTTGCAGTACCTAGCAGTAGGTGGCAGAGCGAAGGTGCTGTCGCACAGAGCAAGAGGCAACTGGAATTTGAATGCAGAAAGTGTTTCATTAGAAACATAAAAAGTGAGGGGTTAGTTTTGCAAATGCATGGGTTTATAGTTTTAGCTGTTTTGAAGAAAAGCATGCGAATGTGCTCTCACACTGCCTCAAGAGGGCAGAGAGGCTTTAACTTCACAGTTTAATATTGCATAAAGTCTGAAAATAATCAATATGGGCACAAACGCTAACATGACTAACAGGAGCAAAAAGCCAAGGAATAACCTTTGCAGCATCACCTCGGGGCATGCCTGTGCAGACAGTTGGGCGCGCACTGCGTTGATTCACCCAGGCCACATGCCAGACAGTGAAAACAAGCTGGATGTAGCTGCAGAGGAGCAGAAGCACCAACACAGCAGTACCCAGCTCTCCATTGCCTTCTCGGGACCATGGCACAAACATGCACCCACCTTTTGCTGTTTTGGCCAGGACTCCCAGGCCATTGCTGCTGTTGTCTGGCAAATCCATCTCTCCAGCAGCTGGTCATAAAAAACAAGTTAGGAACTGGCTCTGCATCCTTCATCAGTTAAAGAGGATGAAGCAAGAACAGATAGCTCCATCACTCAAGCATCCTTAAGGAGAAGGATTTTCCTGAAATGCTGAGTTTCTAGTAGCTCAGAAATTGTCATTTAATTTTCAAGTGACTAAAGATTACTTGGGTGCCAATGGTAACCAGGCTGAAATGCCTCCTCTCTTGTGTAGTTCTGTATTTCACTTTTCCTCAAACTGAGATAGGTTCCAGCTTTCCAGCTAGCTGGGTAGTAACATGGGCCATTGGGAAGGTTTTTGGTGTCACCATCACGTGCAGGAAAAGTATGACTGCCCCATTCCCACATCCCCCCTTAATGCTTGGCTGACATTTATCAAGAGTGGTGGCCCATAACTCTCAGTTACATGAAGGATATAGGATGTCTTTCTAAAAATGCATAATCTGTGGACCAAGCTGGCAAAGAAGGCTGAATTCATACTTTATTTCTGCCTTTCTACCTTTCATCCTAAATCATCAATACTACAGGTACACACGCAGGGCTTTCATGCTGGCAACTGGTGCTCCCACCTCTTATCCCTGCCCAGAGGCTAGGAGGTATGTGGAGATGGTCCAGATGAGCTCTTGCGTGTAAAACACACAACAGTATAACCTGCCCTGGCTTAAACAGGGAGTGACATTCAGAGATCTCTTCCCTTGAGTAGGAATCTGATCCGTGACCCTGATTTGGATGCTGCAGGACTCCTGGCACCTCCTGAGAAGCAGCAGAAGCCCTCTCCTGCCAGGGGCATTCAGTCCCTGGTGCCTGACGGAGACCTTCCATCTCACAAGCAGCATCACTCCTGAAATAGCATCTGTCCTTGCAATGACACAGCCCTCCCTGATAACCAGGCAGTGGGTTATCAAGGAGATCCCAGATTCTCTCCCTTAGCAGCCCAGATCAAGCACCTTCCTCTCCACACACCCCCACTGCCTTCACCTTCCTGTTACTTACTTTGCCTGCGCTCAGACATCTCTGGCTCTGCATCACTGCTCTCCAGCTTAGATGCACTCACCACCATGTTCAGTTGTACATGACAAGGAGACGCGAGTGCAGGACCAGGAACTACAGTGTATCCTTGAGGGTCTTGGGCAGATAGGACTAGGATGTTCCCCAGGAGGGTACACACAGCCTAAGCCTGATTTTTCAGGTTTAGCAGATTATGCATAATTTTCCACTTTGTGCAATCTCCAGTTTTGCTTCATGACCATGTGCAAGCTTTTGATCACTCTTGAGGAATAATATTTGCGCTATCCTGGAATTTGAAAAGGATTGAAGGTGCTAATGAGGGGCTGCTGTCCTGTCCCCAGCTGGGGCCCTACTAAGGACAGTCTTGTTCTACAGCAGCTCAAAAAACAGAGCATGGAGGGACAATCCTCAGTTGAGAATGGCATTAAGGTGGTGGATGCTGCACTGCAGTCCCTTTCTGCCCATCCACAGAGGCCTCAGTCCTTGAAAACTGATCTCCAAGGCCTGCCCTGTCCTTGGGGCAGGCGCTTGGCTGAGCCATGCTGGCTGTGCCTCTGCACAGCAGCATCCCAAAGAGATTGTCCAGCAACGCTACTGAGCAAGACCATCCCTGAACTGAGGCTGAAGGATAACTTTGATGTCTACATAACCTTCTAGTAACTCCTCGGAGAAGCTACAATACTCCAACCTTTGGAAGGCTGCAGTGGTGTCCTCGTGCAAACACCACTTTGCCAGTGGCTGGGGTGTGCTTACAGCCATGCAGCAGCTTGGGTTTCTGCCGTTTTGGAAGTCAGTCCCTAAAAGTCCTTTTTGTGTATTGTATTCATACCTACAGTTACTCATTTCAGAATTTTCCAGCTTTAAAAGGAGCCAGTCAGGGCATGGAGACTTGAAAGAATTTTTTCTTCAGCTTAACATAGTTACAGAGTTATCTGTGGCTCAGCAATGTGATTTAATCAATTTCAGCAAATATAATTTAAGTACCAAATTTTTCAACTTGAGAAAATAACTCCCTTTGTCTTCTGAGAGTCCTATTATGACAGAGGGTATCACTGACTTTATGACAAACATAATTCCACTCTCAGACACCAGTGATCTGGGTAAGCAGTTTTAGAAACACGCAATTGTGTATATGTCAGAGCAAACAGATAATCTGAAAGTAAAATGTCTTACCAAAGAATAAACAAAGCACCATGTCAATCTTTTGTGCACCATGTTGTCTTGGCTGTGGATTGGGGACTTGCACAAAGGAATATTTTGAGCCTGAGCCCCTTTTCTGATGCCTGTTCCCAAACATAGCAGACTCAGAGGAAAGGGGTCTGCTGTGTCAGAGAGGTGAGTCTGGAACAGGGGACACAGGCAGCCACCCCATGGCCGGTGGGGGTTGTCCCCACTGTATGCAGGGGAGATCAGCTCCTGAGGCAGAAAACCTCCATCCCCAGCCCCATGCACCCCAAAGCTGCTAGGTTTTTTGGGCTGTGATCAGATGGAAACCACAAGGTTATCTCCACACGTGTGCATTAATAACCGCCTGCTCCTGTCCTAATCACGCCAGTCGTGAGGCGGCTGCTAAGCAACTAAACCCTGCCGAGGAAGCATTTTTGAAATAATGCTAAAAATAGACCCCAGCAAGTGAGATGGAGCAAGCAGCCGTAGCAGGTGACATCAAATTTCTTACTGCTGCCCTCTCTGCCATCGCTGGCAGACACCTTTGATGACCGGGCAACATCCTCCAGACATCCCCAGAGACCAGCATCACAGCTGGGACCAGCGCTGCTGGCAGTCCCCAAGACACTGCTTCTGCACACCCAGCCCCAACCTATGGCCAAAGCGGGGCACACACCCCCCACAGCACACCTGACCAGCAGCCCTTTGGGAGGCTGCAGGGCATCGGGATGGCCTTTGCCTGCCCTGCCCATGCTGTATCCTCGCCCGACATAGAAAGGAAAGGAAATAAGACCCTGAGCAAATCTAGTGTTAAAAGGAGCAATTTGATTAAACTGACATAGTCATGCACACGATTGGAAATGACAAATGACATCTACGACTTCAGTATAAGCGAGAGGCAGAGCACACATGTCCCTCTGTCTTTCCAGTCTGTTGCTCTGGGCAGTTGAAATAACTTTTGTAGCTAGTCTGTCCCAAACTCAGTTTGCATCTGTCTTCACATAGGGATGGAAGAAAAAATAAGCCAAAATGCAGGAAAAGGTGTCCCTGCTCTTCATGCAGCAGTGTTTGAATTTCTGGGTCCGGAAGAGAGAGAAGTGGCAGGAAAGAGCTTTGCATTTTCCCATTTGGCCCCCGACACATTGCCCTCCTCTCAAAGGCAGAGACAGCTCAGGCAGAGCCTCTCCCCACCTGCTCAGTCCTGCCCAAATTGGGCCACTCCACCTTTTTTTGGGAAGTACAGTGCAAACCACACCAGGGAACTGATTCAGTCCAAGAGTCACCTCCTTTCTGTGCTGGTTTCCTTCATTTTATAGTTCTTGAATGATGGCTCAAGCCACCTGTGACCATCTCTCAGGCATTTGGCAACAAGAAATTTCTTGAGCACCTTCCTCCATGAGCAGCAGCCCCTCTTCAGCCCTCCTAACCATATCAGGGAAATTATCAGGCTGAAAATAGCCCCAAAAATCCCTTCCCCCAGGGTTATTTTGGCCTAGATCTGCTCATACAGAGTCCTGTGCAGGCCTCCCCGGGTTCTAGCAGGACTGGGGTGTGATGGAAGGTGCCTGCTCCCCAAGAGAGTTGTGGGCAGGGAGGGGTGCATTAGTCACAGGCATTGGGCAACAGCCTCCTCCACCTCCTTGCAACATCAACCACAGGAACAGGAAAGTCTGGGAAGGTGCCAGCCCACATATAAGGATGACTGTTGTTTTAAATAATGCTTCTGAGGAATGCATTTTACTCCTCAAAATACCGCTTTCTTTTAAAACAGTGGCCCAAGATCACAGGGAACTGATAAACAAAACTGTTTGAGTAGAAAATCAGCAGCAAGAGCCTCTCTTTCAAACCAGCAGAGGAGCACCCCAGGAATCAGCAGGGCCCCACGCCACCATATAAGGATCACCAGAGGGACTAGGACAAGCTTAAATCCATGTCTCTGGTAACCTAGACAAGCACCTTTATCTTACTTTCTCCTGCCTCATCTCTTCTTCTGGTCGAGCAGCATAAAGTCCTTGGTATCAGCCTTGCAAACACCTGTACCAGATCTTGCAGCACTTCTCATAGAGGTACCTGTAAGGTGCTGCCCCTCCTCCTATGGGCAAGTGATGTGTTTCCACCTGCAGCCCACATACACGATGTGATTTGGCTCCTTCGGTTACACAGAATAAGTCCCAGGAGAAGAGAACGAGGTTTGAAGAGCAGCAGGCAGCTCCCAGCCAGCACTGACCACCTCACTCCTTCCAGAACTTTCCTTTCTGCACACAAAAATGTACTCAAATGGAGAAGAAGCAGAGTTGGAAACTAAAGTTTCAAGTTCACTGCAGAGGAAATGGCCTCTCTGCAGCTGGGGAGAGGGACATATATTTCCTGGCGAGCATAAGTGGGGATGTGGGTGCACATATGCCTTCCAAATACCAATCTTGTTTTCAGTGGGAGTAAAAGCTAATTGATCTTTAACATGCAGCACTTAATTTCAATACCTTTTGTACATCAACACTACTAGTGAAACAAGTACCAGATTTTAATAAAATGAGTATGTGGCAACATATTGATGACTCACATGGCCAGTTGCAAAGGCAGACTTGGGATTCTGCTTCAGTGGTTTTTATCCAGTAATGATAGAAATATCCTGGCTGGAAATCTTGGTGTCTCCTAGGTCTTTCTTGCTCTTGGCCTGAAGCTGAGGTCTTGGTGCATTTGGAAAGAGATTTCCAAGTGAAAATATTGTGCGTGTCAGCTGCATGTGTGTGGCATTTAAAACCTCAAGGCAGCAGCTGCCACTGAACCTTTCTATGAACCCAAATGAAGAGGGCTCAGGAAAATAGGATACCTGTAAACTCTGAACAGCAGGCTTCTCTTCACCCTTCCCAGGTCATCCCTGCCACCAAAGTCTGCCAGTGATGTGACAGCATGACGAGCACCAGGAAAGCAGAGCTGTCCCAGGCCCACAGATGCCCAGCCCATGGCTGCAGACTGCCACAGCTCCACACATACTTGCTGCTCCTCTTTATGGCTTACTTTGACTGAATTGTCATTAAAAAGCTGAGAGTTTGATACCTCACAGCTGCAAAGTATAAAGAAAGACCTTTAGAGATGTCTTGCACCATAAATGTACTTGCCTGTGCTGGTCTATAGGTGATAAATGAAGCCAAAGACACTTGAAAGAGCTTCTTAATCTTTGGAAAGCAAACCAAAGCCAACAATCCTTTGTAGTTTTATTATAGCATCCATCCAATTTCTTTTGCTCTGCTTCCAAAAACATTTGTGGCAGATGGGCAGTCTCCAGTTCCCAGCCTGGTGGGGTTTGCTGGTGGGGTTTGTTGCACAACCCCACAGGCAGAGGCACCAGCACTGCTGAGAAGCAGCAGAGTGAGGAGGGGGGAAACCAGCTTCAGTTGCCCTGGAGAAAAAGGGATGAGGAGAGACAGCCACAGATCCAGTGAGATGTGCCTGGACCCTTAAGGCACCTCCCTTCCTAACTGCAGTCTCCTGCTGCTGCAAAGAATCTCCCAGACACCACAGCCAGCAACAGAACTTAGCTTCTCCCATAGGAGCATGAGTGCTCTTTTCCAAGAGGTATTATAGTGTCCCATGCCATTTTTTTTGAACTGTCTGAGCTGCAGTAACCTTCAGCAAAACCTTCAGCAGTTCTGGATTTTCTGGTTTCAGTTCCAAAGCACCTTACCTCGCCACAGCCGTGATTCATGCCTGGCAGCCAAAGGGCTTCTTCTGGTCTACTCTCCTATTGCTGTTTCAAGGAATACAGGAACAGATTCAAGCCCTCAAGGGAGCAGTAAGCTGGCTAAATCCAGCTTTTTGCCTGTTTGCTTTGAACCAGAACATTTTTATCCTTCAACCATTGATGCGTGTTCAGGTCCTCAGTGAGTGAAAGGGAAAGGAATACGCCTGGGACCAATGCTCGGTGAGTTTGCTAATAAAAGGCATTAGGAGGCAGCTGAATATGAATTTGTGGCTGAAAAGGACAAGTATGAGGATATCAGCTGTTCAGGAGCTGCAGCTCAAGTCAGCTGGGACCTCTGTGTCCTCACCGAGTTATCCCCACTGCGCTGGCCTCAGACCTCACCAGGTTTGCAGGCTTTCTTCCTTAGGGCCAATTCTGACAAAACCTCAGATCTAAACCAGAAAATTCAGGTTGACCTTTAACTTCTACTAGATATGGCTCCACAGGCTGTCTCTCATCTCCTGGCAAATCTTGCAGAGCTCTGATGAGTCTCACAAGTCCCAGGCATCCACTCCAGCCTGCAGCCATCCACAGCTCCCTGCAGACCCAAATCCATCCAATGAAGACCTACTGCTGCCATCACACCCTTACAGCAAGGTGGGAGGATGCTACAAAAAACCTGTTGCTGTGCTTTATTTCCCCCCTAGGCTCCATCATGAATTTTCTTCAATAATGTTTTTATGGCTCCATCAATCTTATTTAAACTTCAGTGCAAATAAATTGCAGCACATTCACAGTCCCATCACAGCGCTCTGACTCACCCAGTCCCAGCAGACATCATATATTAAATTAATTTTGGAATGTGTTCCAAAGAAATTGTTTCAGCTTCTTCAGCTAAGAACTCCCCATACTGTTGTTAGGGCAAAGCAGCACAGGCTATCTAATAGCAGGACTTTATTTAGCTGCTGATTAGCCTCATTAGGACTCAGCTCATGAGTAATGTAAGTCGTCTCCTGGTCCCCTTCTCCCTTGGCTCAGTGGAGCTGGGGGAGAAACCTGTTACACTGACAGGGGAAAAACACAGCATTAAAACACACTCTGGATTTCCTTCTCCGTCCCAGGATCTGGATCCCTCGTAAGATACAGGGACAAATTCTGCATTTCATGACACCTGGAGTATCTCTAATACATTAAATGAACTTCAGATTTACTCTGGTATCACTCAGAGCAGGGTTAAGCCCACATACTGAAATGTTTACCAGTTAGATGGGAAAGAAATGCCTTTTCCAGCTATGAATTTCTGCCCCATCCAGTGCACACAGCTTTGCTTACTCACATGGGGAGCATACAAGACTGAGGAAATTAGGGCCTAGGGTGACCAGGGCACCTGCCTAATGCAGATGTTTCTGCACTGCTGGGTCAGACCCATATCTCTTACTAAAACTATTAAGGCTTTTATTTTCCACCAGCTCTGGCCCTTGTGAGCCACTGCACCCCTGTAGCGGGCTGAAAGCTCCCATTAGCTTTGCACCTGGCTCTTGGCCCTATCCTCGAGATGTAATTCAGGGCCTTGAGGGATGCAAAGAAACCTCCAAACAAACAAAAAACCCCAACCCCCAATATTTTGTCCCGCTTTGCTTCGCTGCAGCAGTGAGCAAGGCTGCATGTGCTGTCACCCCAGAGACCGGAAGGTGGGAGCCCACCTTCCTCCAAAGCAGGAGGATTAATGAGCTGCAGCCTGTGCAGCACCGCAACAGTGCATGGAGATGCCAAAGTGCCAAATATGCTTCTAAACAGAAGAAGAAAAAAAAGAGGAAAAAAAGTGTGCTTAAACTGAATTACCATTTGACTTACTGGCTGACAAGATTAGTTGTCCCACACAGCTAATTAGCAAATTGCTGAGTCTGTAGTAACCACCAGACCAAAAGCATACCAAACTCCTTGCTAGTTCAGCCTTGCTCAGTGTCTCCTCTGCGTCCTCTTATTATGAATCCTTATCTCCTTGAGAATTGCTTGTGCAGGAATAGGAGACACCTTCCTATTTAACTGCCTGTGCTCTGGAGTGATTTCCAATCAGTGGATATCAGCATCAGCTTGGAATGCAGAAAGCCAGTTAATCTTTTCTGCCTGGCTGCTTGATTAATATCTGTGAGGTTGGTGTTCAAGGGAGAATGCCTTTGGAGACCGGCCTGGGCTGCTGATGCTAATAGTGATGGTTATGCAGGCTCATGCTTTCCCTATCCTATTGCTTTCTGCACAGGGAGCCACCTGGGCAGCAGAAAAGGTTGTCTTCTCCCGAGAGCCTGAGTTTTCACAGGGCAAAGCCCAGGCTTTGCCGAAGCAGCAGCTTTCAGCTCTGCTCCTTTAAGTCCAACCACATTTCCATTCCCAAACAAGAGGCAGAGAGGAGCTGTAGCAACAAGGACTTCCAAGGCAAAATGGCATCTCTCTTGACCTTGAAAAGCTGCTGAAATACTTACCTCTGAAGAAAATTGAACTAAATCCTCCCAGGTCCTGCCTGCATGTTTCATAATTTGTAATTCTTGCTTGTGCTGTGGGTACATACCTGCACCCACAAGGGCTGTTGGCCGGCTCCAACCACAGACTGACCTTTTGCTAAGCCACGCTGGTCAATCCTGGAAAATGACTACATGTACTAAGGCTTTGCTCCTCAGCCATGTCAGGCTGCTCAGCAATACCCATGTCCTGCATCTTTCCTAGAGAAATCCAGATATTCCCCAGTCCCCAGCACTGTGCACGTGTGGTCCCTGAGGAGACCAGTGCAGCTCTGGCACTGCCCAAGGATGTCTGCTCTGCCTTGCTGAGCACCATGCTCCTGGAGCCACCAGCCGGGAGGTTTGGGGAAGCAGCGACGGATTTGGCAGGGGAGGTGCTCAGCAGTGTCTCCAACCTGCAGGGCCATGGAGAGCCCAAGGTACTGATCCCCCCTGGCCATTCTCTATGGGGGAGAAGGAGCCTAAACCCAGACCTTTGCTTGTCTGCCTCTAGCAGAGTTCCCATATCACAGCGGTACCACAACACACGGGCCCTTGGGGACTGCGTCTGTGGGATTTGCCAAGCAGGAGTGCTGGGCCTTTTCCACAGCATCCACTGGGATGGGCTCTGCCCAATCTTTCATGGTCTCCGAACCCAGCACCACAGCTCAACACCACTTCTTTTGGTACTGAAAATAAAACATAGGGTCTCTGGCTCCTGAAACCACATTTATGTCGAGCGATCATCATTTTGGTGGTGAGGATGGCTGGGATCAAAGTCCCACTCCTGTCAGCGGTAGAGGAAGGGAGCAGGTTTCAGCAGCCTGTGCTGTGAACCGCTGCAAACACCATGGCAGCTGATAACGTCTGCTGCAATGACTCACCACTGGTGATTTGGGCAGAGGCAAGAAAAACAGCCTGAAATGAACCGGTTCAACATTCATATTCTCAGCAATGGGCTATGTGCTCAGAGCAGGTCCCCATCCATCCTCCCCCCTTCCCCTTCTTTCTGTGTAGCATCACTGAAATCTATTTTTCTACATTGGAAAAGTGATATATTGACAGCCTTATATTTGGGAAAGCAGCTTATGCCACTGCCAGAGATGTCACATTCAAATGGATCACATCTGCATCAACAAAATACCCAGCAGAGTTTGACCCTTTCATCTCCCCAGGCAATTTTTCTTTCTTTTTTCAAGGCTGCTCAAATATTGGCTTTATCTCCACAGGGAGGATTGGAGTGACCTATAGAGCAAATGCTCGTGATAGCTTTTCAGGGCTATTTTCACAGGGCTGTTCTTGCAAAAGCATTCTCCCCAAAAGAGATGTTTAAACCAGGGTGAGCCCCAGGGAGGTATTTCAGCCCAGCACCAGATAGCTGCAGCCAAACCCTTGGACAGGACCACAGCCGTGACGGAGCCAAACTGAGCACCGATGGCCAGTGCTTCCCGGGCAAGGAAGGGATCACACAGCATAAAGCAACCTCAGTGGCATTTGAGACATGCCACTGCAGCGTGGGTGGCAGCTTGGCTCCAGCCTCTCATGAAAAGTGAGCCGTCAGGTCCTGTTTCCTATGTCCAGCTGTGGCAGCCACAAGTATCCACTTCTGTCTTTCCAATAACTGCAATTTTATTTTCCTTTTCAAAGCCAAAAGGCTACAGATGAGCTGTTTGGACCCACACAAATGAAAAAGAAAGGCTGCTGTACAAATTAATAACCTCTACAGCCCTGGAGCTATTAAAGCATAACCCATTTTCTTTGAGAGAAATCACACTGGTGGATTTTGTGGTGATGGATGGAGTCATGCTTAGTTCTTGATGGTGCTCACCAGAGAGGGACCAGATATCTTATTTTCTAAAGTTCATTTCTGAAACCTGTTGTGCTTAGTGGTAGTATTTACCATTCAATCCTGGGCAAGACACACACAGTAAACACTGTATATAAAACAGAGTGCTCACTTGTTTCTGATTGTAAACTACATTTTTAAACCTCAGAAAGTGCTAATTATGTGTCTCCAGATACTGCAGTGCACCACTGAAGCAAATAGATAAGCCTGAAAATTTCCATCATTCAATAATTAATTCTCAAATTTACAGAAAATCCTTATCTATGTTGGGTTGCAACACTAAAAATAAACACTTGATCAAGCAATTTGTTTGGAAGAGAGGAATGCTGGTGCCTGACAACACAGCACGTTTGGTTGGATGCTCAGCTTGGGCCGTTGGGAGCCACCACAGAGTCCCCTTGGCCAGTGCTGAGCGTAGGTCAGGGCTCTTACTTTGCACCCAGGGTCACTTCACACAGTAACAGGAATAAGATTAAATAAATAAGGAATAAGATATATAATAATAAGTAAAATACACAGAACAAAATAAAGTAGTGCACAAGCAACATTTTCCCAGCCAATACAAGTGGCCATAGGGCCCCCCTCTACCTCTCCTGATTTGCATAGCCAAAAGATGGCAGCACTCTCTCACACATGAGCCACTGCAGAAGCTCCCTCTCTCCCTGCCAATACACACAAAGGGTCATAACTGACCCCAGCGCGATGCCCACCACAGGACATTTTCCTGCCTCTTCTGCGGCAGCTCCTGGCCAGAGCCACAGCTGTGGGGCTTCAGTGGTGGCCACGCCGGGTATGGATGTACACCGCAGGGACGATGCTGCTATCCATGTATGGCATCAGCCACACCCCTGCCATGCATCACCACACACAGAGAACGGGCAGCGATCATCTCCCCCACGCCTGTCCATCCCCAAGGGCATGGCAGTGATCATCTCATGCATACCTGGCCATCACCATCAGCTACACCAGGCTGGGCTGTCCAGCCAGGTACTTGCTAGGAGTCAGGAAAAAGACTCGTTCTTCATCTTCTGAGTGTTGTTTAGGGGAGAAAATAAAATAAGTTAATAGCATCCTTGGTCAAACTTTGTGTCTGGAATGACTCTTCCTTGCCCTGCTACCCTGCGCAGTGCACCCCACAGTGCACACCTACTTCTGCTTAAAGTGCACCAGCAGAGTTCCAGCAGAGACACTCAGAGAAAATATTTAGGCTTGATTTTTGCCTCTCCCAAGGTGATAAATTCACCATGTGAGTCCATCCACTTTTTTTTTTTCCTACCTCCCACCTATTTCTTGCCTGAGGTTGCTGCACTGGTTTATGTCTACCCCTGGGCCTGCTGCACACCAATTCGCTCAGCTCCTGGGGGGTCTTGCCAGGCAGTTGCTGCTGCTCAGGATCACAGCCATCCCTCCTTCATTCCCAGTGCTTTGCAAACAGAAGAACCTGAGGTTTGCTTTCAGTAAGTCTGATGCAAAGATGTGCTTTATAATTCCTGTGAAAACAGAAGGAAATAAGAGGGAAGGAGAGCTGCAGGGAAATTCAGATTTGCAGAGCAAATAGCATTTGCATGTGGGGAAGAGCTGGAGGTGACAGTTCCTCCCCACTGTGGGTGACATGGGTGTCTGCACCCAGAGCAAGACTTTTTATCAAGAAGCCTATCGGCAATGGGGTATAATGGTGCAACAGGAGCCATGTTGTGGCAGGATAATCACATCTTTGATGCATTAAGGTCAAAGTCAGGGATGAGCATTTCCAGCTCCCCAGGGGCCCATCTGGCAGATCTGGAGAGCCCACGGTGGGGAAGCTACCACAGGTTCATGAGTCAAATTGTGCCAAATTAAAGAGAAAAAGCTTAATCTCTCTGGATGTGATGAGCCCAATATGCAATGCTGCATCCAGGGCAGGCAGAAATAGTGGGGGAAATGCTGCTGCTTGACGCTGCCGGCTCTAACAGGGGCCCCTGCTGCAGCCTCCTGCCCAGATCCCTGCTGGGTTTCTCCTTCCCATGGGGACCTGGCTGGTGTTTGCCATTCTACCAAGGGAGGTAGCCAGTGGGGCTCCAACCTGACCTGCCCCAGGCACTTCCAGCCAAATCCCTCATGCACACTCTGTTTCCTGGCCACAACCCTGCCCCAATTCCCAGTGTTTTGGTTAAAATATCACTAGCATTTTAACTTGAGGGTCATACATCCCCTTCGAGGGTGCTTCTGGGACTCCCACCCTTGGAGATGTCTGGCCTGAAGCAATAATGTCCCAGGAGCTGCACAGTGAGGCAGTGGCCTCAGTCACTGCTTTTGGAGAGGGACAGATCCTTTATCCACACTTACTGTTGACCATGACTGTGGGCAGATTTAGTGTGAAATACAAGCATGACCTGGGCCTTCTTTGCTTAACACTGTCACATCAGAAATAGCAACAGTGAAAGGTGTCACTCTAAAAGGTGGAGAGGGAAAATAATTCCTAATTATCACAGATTTCTACAAAGAGGAGACTCTGAGGTGAGCTGTGCCTGCTTGGGTGGTAGCACCAACCAGAGATGCTCCTTCACCATTGGGTTTTGGCATCACTTCGGGGAGCCTCTGGCTTAGGGTTCCACAGCAGACAGCCCACTGCCACCAATATGGGAAATCTGGGCAGAGAAGTAGGGACAGAATTAATTATGACAGCATTAATTAGAAGCAGCAAGGTGGCCTCTCCTGCAAACACCATCATGCCACAGCCTCTTCTCCTGACACAGGAGGGGAGCTCCCAGCTGCCAGCATCTTCGTACAGGGTACCCATGTCCTGCGGCAGCCTGCAGGAGCCAGCTTCAATGGGAAACACTTCCTTGGGGAGCTTTGTTTAAAGAAAATGCATCAAATGTTGTCCTTTGCATGGAAAACTTGCCATGTGGCAGCTGCTCATTAAGCCTGGTTACTTTCTGTCCTGTGCTCTGCAAGGGCATTTCTGCTCAAGCCGCCACTCTCCAGTACAAACACCCAGAGCTAGACGTGCTCAAAGTCCAGACCCAGGCTTTAAGAAACAAAGAATCTGGGATTTGGACCAACCATAAATAAAAACTGACAGAAAACATACTGAGCATGCTTGGTTTAGTGTTTTGTCCTTGAATTCCCACACATGCCATGGGTTTCCATTACAGTGCTCCCCAGGCCAAAGGGGTTGACACCCTGTCTGCAGCTCCCATAAGGTCACATCTTTTCCCCTCCTTTTTCTTGGTATTTTCTGTGCTGCCCAAGCAGCTCCCAGGGCTGGACACTGCCCAGGGGCCAGCACCCATGCACTGTCTCTGCGGGTGCTGCTGTCCCCCCTGGGTGAGCAGAGCTGATGCCCCCCTTTTGGGCTGCCCAAGCCAGAACCACTGGGTTGCACAGCCTGGTCAGCCCAGTGCCAGCTGGGCATGCCTCGCCATGGGGTAACCTTGGGGTAACCTTGGGATAACCCTAGGGTAACCCCAGTGCAATCTGGAGAAAGACATCTCCAGCACCGGGGCAGCCCCTGTACCACCTGGAAGCTGCTTTGGCAGCATGTGCAGTATCTCAGCCCCCACTGATTTCTCCTGGATTGCTGCTGGCTCCAGCACTGGCAGCAGTGACGAGGATGCAGCAGACAGTGCCTTATCCCCTGCGAAGCCAAGGAGAGCCCAGTGCTTCCACTCAGGCCGAATTTGACCCGAATCTGGCCCACAGCCCCGGTGTGACCTAAGCAGCATCACTAGGGAACGGGCGGCAACAAACATTTTAGCAGCCTGCCAGGGAAAAAGGATCTTTATCATGTCTCTTGCAAAATGCAGAGCGTAACGTCTCATAGATGGCAGGCTGGCAGGCATTTCCTTTGGTCTCTGGAGGTATTTGAGGATGTCTTGTCTAGGTTATTGGAAAAACCAAACACCCAGAGCCATTTGGAATTACATGTTCAAAATGAGCATAACAGAAAAACAAGAGTGCAGTATTATTTCTGTACTTGCAAATGTGCTGCAAGGAGCAGAGTGAGCATTATCACAGTATCCATCCATAACTCGGCCTACGGCTCCTCCGCTGCCCAGCTTGTGCTGAAGTGTTCAAACAAAGCAGAGAACCAGGCTGATTTCCTAGGAAAAAGAACCAACAGCTCTGATCTCTGCAGGATGTTTATAAGCAAAGGTAACTGCCTCCCTCGGATCACAGCGCAGCATCGCTGCAGCCCTGGGCACCACGTGGCGTCTCAGGTTTTGCAGAGCAGCTCTCCTCAGGGACATAAGCGGCACTGGGCAAACCAGCCATCACAGGTATCACCATGTCCTCCACAGGACACCCCATGCTTCACCCCAGCTGAGGAGCAACGTGCCCTGGCCATGAGGATGCCACAGATCGCTATGGGCTCCACGGGAACTCAGCTGCCTGGGGAGAAAGAAAGCCCAAGCAGGAAAATATGTTATCCACGGTGGCAATCAGTAACCTTCAAGAAAAGGCAGAAGCAAGCGGTAGTCATGGCTTAATAACAGTGATTTTAGACTTTGTTTCTAAACTGCTTATTTAGTATCACAGAAGCCATTTTATGACAAAAATAGGGGTCTTTCTCAGTCTGGCATACAGGAACTGTTCTGTTTTACACCCCGGGCATTGCCAGGGTAGTCAGTGAAGAGGCATGAAGTAAATCAGTGCAGAGTGTCTCTCCATGATAAATCTGTCTTTAGCAGAGAACCCAGTTCCCCAAATCAGCTAGCAGGGAGAAACCACTTAACTAAAATAAATGACTGCAAGGGCAATTCAGAGAACCAGAGAGGAAGCTGCTTCTGTTCTTCAATCACCAACGCCACGCTGACAATTGTACTGCATCCTTTGAGGCTCACTTGCCAGCACTCCGTCTCACAGAGATTTCTGATTTCGGGCATTTCCCCATGCAGACTGATCAGTTCTTTTTCTTTCACATGTACTTACCTCTCTCCTGGAAAAATCCTGGTCAAGGATTATTTTAGCACTGCACAGAGTGGCAGTAGCAACTCTGCCCACGTCCCTTCTTCATAGCATCCAGCTATAGCATCTTACTTATCTCAGCTTGAAGCCTTCAGTTAGCAAAAAGATGCCACTGGGCCAAATAACAAACCATGTAACAGTTTGGATGATGGCAAAGGAATTGGAAAATAAATCAGCCCAATCTTTTTTCCTGACCCTCCAGGGCTGGTTGGAGGCAATAACAGGAAAAAACCAAACCAATCCACCCTTTACTTCAAAAAAAGAACAAACCAAAACAAAATGTAAAAAACCCCAACAAACAAACAAATGAAAAGAAACACATGAAGCTTGGGATGAAATTCAGGGTCAACCTTAGCACCAACTTCCACGCTTGGTTTTTTAGACCCACAGAGACCAGTGAGGGGAAGCAGATTTCACCAAAACTGCCATAATGCATATAGCCCTGAACAAGGACATTTCAGAGTCAGTTTTGTGTCAAAAGCCTTGGCAAAGTGTTGAAAGCTGAGGCGTATATAGAGGTGAACTTGCTGCCCAAGTGGGATTTTCTCTCCCAAACTACAAAAACTCATTAAATAGGGGCAGTAGCTGGATTTCCACCCAGCTGAGGACGCTCCCAGCCCTGCAGTCTGGCTCGAGCACCAGCAAGAGCCATGATGCTCAGACTGTTTGATTTTGTAATGGTGAATCCAAGCCAGAGAAAAGCAACAGCAAACTGTGTATTCCACCTTGCGACAAGTATTTGGGCTACTCTCCTGTCCTCGATGGTCTCACTTCTCCCAAAATGCCGACAGGCAGATTTAGCCCAAACTACAGACAGGTTGTAGTTTCAAACACACAAATGTAAATCTAGAAGCAATTCCACTGCCATTAACAGCGTTGTTCTGGGTTCATTCCAGCACATTAGAAGTGAAACCCTGGCCCAGGACACAAGCACGGACAGATTAATTCAATCTATCATTCAATTAATATGTCATTGTGTCTGCCTTCTCCTCCTCTTTTTTTGTAGCAGTACAAGAACAACGTAGCCCTGTTACACATCTTCACAGCGTCTTCTGGGAATCAGGTTTGCAACACACATGGCACTGGCTCAGCATTGCCACCACAGCACCCAGGCGAGCTCAAAGGCAACATCGCAAGCTCTTCGGGCTGAGCCAAATTCAATTGAAATTGAATCACGCTGAATTGGGACTAAATAATTTAAAGAAAAATCACAAAAAATTATCCAGGAGTACAGACATTCAGTAAGTCATTGGTGATGACTGAAACTAATCCTGCGGTTGTGAGAGTAGCACTTAATTAGCATTCTTATTGTGGAGTCATATGCTGATCGCTCAAAATCATAATCAAAAAGCGGCCAGAGGAAATCAGTGACGTCAGAGCGATGCCAGAGATTGCCAGGGATACAGCAGAGATGTGCTGCACCATCTGCATGATGATAACTTGCATTACAAGAGGTTGTTGCTTTCAGCTGCAGCAAACAGCAGAGTCCCACACAGGGCGAGCAGCCACACCTGACCCAGCACAGCTCTGGCCCGAAGCAAGGCCCAGAGAGATCCCTTGCACATCTCAGAGGTAACACCACCATCCCACAGCTCCCCCCAAGTCAGAAAACAGGGCAGAGTCCCCAGCATGCTCAAGGTGCTTGGTAACTTTTCGGGGAGCCTGAACAAGCACTGTCACTAAATCCACTAAAGCTGTGTTTGTCCACAACAATCAGTGGGCTGCAAGCACACACGGAGAGCCTCAGGGCAGACAGGCACACTTGTGAAGCCTCCATTTAAAATTAAAAGTATTCTTAAATGAGTGGCTACACTACAGCTTAAAAAAAAATTAAATTATGTGGCTCCAGCTCCCATGTACAATAGCTCTGTGCATCAAAGCTCTGCACACTCAGCTGCGAGACAGGAAGGGCTGAGACACAGCCAGGCTCTGCCCCTGCACAAGCCTAGCTCTAAAATTGGCAAAGACCTGTTATTTTCAACAGGTTTCAGCAGATCTGCAATAACAGGCATGGGAAGAAAAAAAAATGGCAAACCTCATGTGCAAAACTAATCTAATTAGAGGGACGTATTGGTCTCCCAGCAGAGCCAAGCCACACAAACAGCTGCTCATCCATGGGGCCGATACCAGCATCTGGCTGGTCCCAAAATCCTCATGAGCAGAATTACCCCCAAACCTGTAAATATACTGGATATTGTCAAAACCTTACTGACTATTGGGCCTTTTTTCTGTAAGCCGCTCTCAGCAGAGTACAGAGCACTTGTCCTTCAGCTCAGTCAGCTCATCAGGCTGATGAGGTGGTACTGCAACTTCCAATGGCATATGACCAGTCTGAAATGAAGTTTTAGTGTAGGTCTTACAAAATACATCACTTGAAACATCAAAATTACGTAGTTGGGCTCTTCTGCAGAAGAAATGTCCATGGGCAAATCCTTAGTGGTTACTCTGCATAGGGTGGGAGAAAGGGACAGCAAGATGTGGGACATGCAGGACACATGCATGTGCTTGTACATAAAATGGTTATGATATAGTAGTAATGCAATATGTAAATATATATGTGTGTGTTTACATATGGTTAAACATGTATATATAATGATTATATATGTATGTGCATGTATATAAGGTTAAATGTTTTCACTAGGCTTGGTAGAGATGGAGCATTTGCAGGATGCTCCAAAGGAGTCAGATTTTGAAAATGCAGCTCAGGGGAAACCAGCAAATGGAAAACAAGAGGAACACAATCCTCCTTCAACTTGTATTTGGTACCTTGAGTGAACATACCTGCTAGACTAGGAAGCTGCTGTTTAAAGTCACACTTCAGGTGGTGTTTTGGAGGCAGGAACTCCACGAATGTAAGGGAAAGAAAACCTATTTCAGCTCATAAATAAACGTACTATTTTAAAGAGTATACTGCCTACATCTGCAGTGGCGTTCGGACAACCCAGGCAGCACACTTGGCCTCTTCCCAAAATAAACTTGACACTGGTTCTCCTCCTGTTGGACTCTGCACTTCCTCTTGCAGGGGACATCTGTTACAAGGGTCCATTTTCTCCAACAGCTTAACAAGGTCTGTGAAAAAGAGCAGGGCTTTGGGATGTGCTGCCCTGGCAGCTCGGATGCAGGGATGATGGCTGCTCTCTCCCTGAGCTGCAACCCCACTCTGTGACCATTCTGCACATCCAAAAATACCTCCTTTGTCCTCTTCTGCTTCAATTCTGCAAGACATGCCATCTGGGGAAGGATCCCCTTCCCCTGCTTATGAGAAGAATGTCAACAAATTTCTAACAAGGAAAAAGTGTTAAGCATGTTGTATCCCAAAATGCCCATTAAAAAAGGAATATATCCTTTAAAAATACATAGATTCTAAATCTGTTGCATTAGGGTGCAACCATCTGGCATATGCCATTAATTGTGTAGGGTCCCTTAGTGAGCACAGACAAGGCTGCTGCCACTGCTGGAAAATTCAGCCATAGCTCCCAAATGGCATATTAATAATGAGATCTTTCAGAGGAGGATCCATGACTCATTTGAGAATAAAAAGGGGTCATTCACTGCATTGAGCCATCTGAACAAAACAGCAGCTTTTTTTGGGTTTGCTCAGTTTAAATCAGAAAAAGGGAGAAAGTAATGCAAAGAGAGGATGTGGAGGCTGTAGCTGCCAGATAATATGAGCAGTGAGAGCCAGCATTGGCATTTGAAAGTTAAAACCCCACCCTGACAGGCATTTTGTACCCAATACGGTTGTATGCTAAAACAAGGAGTGGAAGAAACCGTGAGCATCCTTCACTACTACCTCACCCTGCTCCACCCGAAGCCACAAACTCACCAGTCCTTCCCCAAAAGTCACGTCCTGGGGGTACCCAGGGTTAATGGGACCAAACCCACCAGCACCAGGATGCTTCAGGAGCCTGATGGCTATTGCCCTGGCAAGTGTCCCCACAAGGGACATCTCTGCAGGTGCAGGGAGCACCCAGGATAACATGCAATGATGGGTGAACTCACCATAGGTGCAGAATACTGACAAAAATGCCAAATCTGAGCAAGGATTTTTGGTGGCCTGCCTGCATTACTGCCAGACTGGGAGCCGCTCCATGTTACCTGTGTGGTTACAGGATGCAGGGTAATAAATAACACTGAAATTCAATCAGGCCAGGTGTGCATGGGGGATCGGAGGGATCCCGTGCAAAGCGACATGCAGCCTCCCAACAGCTACAGCAGGTTGCTAGATGGAGTCAATGCACAGAGAAGGGCAGGTTACAAAGCTGGCATTTAAGATTTCATTAGAGCTGTTAATCATATTGCTATTACCAAATTATAATCACAACCCAGCCAAATCCAGGGTAACTATCCATATTAGATGAATGTGTTTGTCATTTGCATTCAGCATTTATTTGGGACCGTGACTTTGCACGGTGCTTTGGAGGTTAAAAAAGGCCACAGCCCTTTCCTGGGAGCACTTGCTCTCCACACTGATGAAATAACACATTTAATTGCTTTAACCCTTACATCTGCTGTTTCCTTCCCCTCACTCTGCCTGCGACCTTCACTTTTGGTGTCTGCTGGGTGCAACCCATAGCCAGTGGTGGCAGGATGGAGGAGGTTGGCTGTGATGGAGAAAAGGTCCAGCAGCCCCCATGGTCCTTGAGGGCACCAGTACCAGCATCAATGAGCAGACCAGGATCCCATGAGGGTGTTACATCCTCATGTGGACAAGCTGCACAATACAACTTCTATCTACAGATCTGCCACAATGTCCTGCTTCCTAATTTAATTATCTCAACAAGATAAAAGAGGAATTAGTGGCAAGTGGATTTTCACCATTAAACAATTACTTGACAATGAACACTGAGCTCTTAAATCGCCGCTGGATTGCGGGTCAATTGACTTTCAGGAACCCATGGCCACTGAGTCAAAAGAGCATCTGAATCAAATTAATTTTGTCTTCAAGATTAAAAAAAAAAGAACCCTTCCCCATCCTCTTCTACAGCCACTTCTGAAAATCCAAGCCAGCCCTGCAGCACTATCCTTTCCCAGTGTTCCACAGTGAGTGCTGGTTTAGTAATACCAAATATTGATAAGCATTTAATCTAAGCTGGCATTTTCCCAAATCTCAAAGTTTCCACACCCTCTGGTTGTTCCCCCAGGAGCAGGACCACATCTCCCATCATGGCCAATGGGTGCTTCTTCCAGGGCCCCTCCAGCCACGCTGCTCTCCCCTCCTCTCCTGATCCAATGGGGAGACGGCGATTGCTCAAACTGCCTTCAAGTTGAACCTCCTCACCTTCCTATCCCATGGTCTCAAAGTCTCCACACCCTCTGGAAGAGGAGGATGGTGGTTGTTCCCCCAGGAGCAGGACCACATCTCCCATCATGGCCAATGGGTGCTTCTTCCAGGGCCCCTCCAGCCACGCTGCTCTCCCCTCCTCTCCTGATCCAATGGGGAGACGGCGATTGCTCAAACTGCCTTCAAGTTGAACCTCCTCACCTTCCTATCCCATGGCAGATTTCCAAGTGCAGCCAAAGGAGGAAATTTTATTCAAGGCCCCTCCATGCTAAGGAGGTGCAAGAAGAAAGCTTCTCCTGCAGGTGTTCCCCATCCCATCCTTAGCAAGGTTTTCCAGGGAAAGAAACTCAGATTTTGTGTTATCTCAAGGAACTGCACGAGTATAAATGGATGTCAGAGGTGATGAGCAAAGAAAACACATGCTTTCTAGGGAGGGGGTGATGTTACTGGGTCATTACTGGGTTATAACATACACCATACTCCAGCAAAGTTCCCATTTGGAAATCTGCATAATAACAGCAGCCATTACTCCCATGCAGCCCTGACAAACAACGATCTACTGGCCCCCTGATAAAGAGCTTCACAAACGATGCAAACAATGGCCCAGCATGATTTTCAAGAAATACAAATCGACAAACATCTCGTTGTCATGGTAACCCCAGGCAATGGACTAGACTTTTTTTGCAGATCACCAAATACAGCCACGTTTTGCCAACGCAGCAGGAGCGTGGCACTCAGAACAGCAACCAGGCATTGCTGAGGAATACCAGCTCTTGCAGCAATCTGCCCAAAAAAGCTCCGCCTTCACTAACTGTGAACATCTTCACTTCACGGTGCCAGCTGTGATTCGTTTCTCTCTCCCATCACCTGTGCTTTGGCTCCATGGCCTTCAAGGCTGGCCAGTTTTACAAGCAGAAACCACAGCGGGAATTGCGCTCTCATTATCTGCGCCTTATGTCCGATCAGCAGTGTCTCTGACAATCTGCACCCAGGAATGAAAGTTTCCAGCCAAGCTACCAAGCCCCTGCAAAACAAGAGCAGGCAGTAAAAAACTTTAGCATCCTTTTTAAGTGGCTGTGCCCCAGAGCCCTGTGCCAAAAGGGGGACAGTGCTGCTGACCCACAGACCACTGCACCCCATCAAGGCAGTAGGAAGCCTGGAAATCCTTGGCCACAAAAGACAAGGAGACTTTTGGGGTACTGATAAGGAGCAATCAACAGCAAAATGGGCGCTGGTGCTGGCATGAGGCAGCCCCATACTGGGGATCCCCAGGCTGGACAAACCCCTGGCAGCACTGAGCCTTTCTGAGGGGAACTGGCCCTGCTTGAAGCTTCACTCAGCTTTTGCAATTAAGGTGCCATCACATGCCAGCAGCTTGCAGAGCTTATAAATCCGCTTTCAATCACGTCTCTGGCCCTTTTCTGGATGTCTGTCTCAGCTGGGTCCCCTGCCCGCCCAAGGGGGCGGCTGGGCCCAACTGTGCCCAGAAGGAGAGGCCTTTCCCAGCGGGTTTGTCCCTGGCAGCAGCAGGGAGCAGCTGGCACGAGGTGGGATGGGAACCCCCCACAGAACAGGAGGAACTTCTTGGTTAAGCCAACATCTCCTGGAACCTGCACAGCACAGGGCCAAATCCTGCTCGCCTTCCTCATGCCCTGCTGCTCCATCCCTCCCTGCATCACACAGCTGGGGTTCTAACGCTAACACTATTGCACAGATAGGTAACAGCATTCATCACATGGTTTTGTGGGTTGGGGCTTTTTTTTGGTAATGGATCTCAACACAACAGCCAGTAAATGTCTATAATTTACTCACTGAGCTGCTGGAAGCCTTTTTTTTGGCCCTGGGATATTTTTGTTTCCTGTCAAAAGGATCCGCTCTGCAGCATCCTCTTAAAACCAAGGGAAACCAGGGCAGGGAAAGGAGATGCACAAGAAAAAGCTCACAATTCAGCTCCACAGGCCTTATCCTCCCAGTAATTTTCAGATGAAAAAAAAATATTATGGAATTAATACACAAAAGTAAACCTCAGGCCAGCCCAAGCAGCCATCTGAGCAGTCGAGATTAGAAACCAGGGAGGAAAACCACGGCCAGGCAGCACCTGTGCCCCAGCAAGCTGCAGCCACACAGCACTGCTCTTCCCAGCTCCCCTCCCTGCTCATCCAGCAGTGTGATCCACGAAATAAAGAATAATAATAGCAAACAAAAAACAGAAATAAGAGATGGTGCACTCTTCATCCCAGGCTGGAGGCAATATTGTCTTTACAGACCAAGAAATGGGGTATAGGAGGGTAGAGACATTTGTCACCAAAAGACAACTATTTTTGTTCGCTCCTGGGCTACACCACACAATCTCCACACTTACCCCAATGTTCACGTGCTACAAAGGAAGATGTTCAGTTCCTAAAAAACTCAGACATCAAAGGACCCTCTGGCACCAGTCAAATTAACAGGGGAGTTAGAGGTTATGGTACAAGGACTACAGAAAAATAAAATTAAAAGTTCAGCCTGAAGGGCTCTTCCGGGCCGGCTAAAGCCATCCATGGGACCATCTGTGCTGAGGGAAGGGGCACATCCCATCTTCCACCGAGCACTGACCTTGCCAGATCCACTAGAAGTTCATTAAGGAGGTGAAAACTCCTGTTGTTTTCTGAATTTTATTTTATTACTGTGAAACAGAAGACACTAGCGAGGAGAGGTGTGGGGTTTTTTTTAAGGACCCTGCAGCCTGGGGAGAAAGCCAGGGGGTCACAAAACAAAGCCCCTATTAACTTTGGTCCTGACTTTCAGGTCATGCATGTTCAGTTCTTTTTACCTGGAAATGAAGATGTTAATTGGAGCTGACAGCTTTCATAGGTTTTCCCATTAGCAATATTTTTAGCCACAGTAGGACCCAAGCCTTCAAACACTTTCCCAAGGGAAGGTTTTAACCTTTCTTTGGAAACATCTCATGCCACTCGCAGGGAAAAAAAGTTCTTTGGCTTAAGGTGTACCAAGCCCTGGCCATGTCGAACTCCCAGCTCCTTTGAACAGGGGACACAGGAGGAACATGGAAAAGAAACTGGGAAAAGGCAGCCCCAGAGCCCAGATCAGAGCTCAGCATAGTGCAGCCGCAGCACCCAGCAGGGTGCCCGCCCCTTCAGCGCCTCAACCCTCCCATCTGGGTGACAAGCTCTGAGCATGGCTTGAGCCCTTGGGGACCTCTGCAGGGTGTGCTGGCTCCAGTTTCCCCCAGTGCAGCTAATCCCCACTACAGTGATAGGACAACCCTTACAGCACAGTGCTGGGAGCCAGGAGCCAGCCAGACGTGTCCCATAACACCCTTCCTCACACTGGCAGCAGGCACAGCACCCATCCCTGGAGCACCTCTGGGGCAGTGACCTACACAGTTCCTCAAGCCCTTTTCCTGACTCAGATCAGTTCCTGTACATCAACATTTTGTTAACTTGCCAGACCCCAAAACATTTTGTTTTTACAGCTGGTTTCTTTACACACTGTTATCATCTGTATATAATGTATTGTTTTCTGACAGAGCAAAAGCCTTGAGAAACCACATTCAGCACTGTCTCCTGCCCTGGACTGAAAACTATGCAACTTTCTTACTCTCTTTTATATATGTACATATCTATAAAACTTTTATACATATATACAAAAATAAATCTTTAAAAGCAATAATATATTAATTTCAATATAGATAATGAGAGATGACAGTATTTCCTTATTTTAGAAACCTGCTCCGATGCACACATGTTCCACTGACATCACTGTTATCCCCACCAAGTTTTGCAGTTTCTCTCCAAGTGGAAAGGCATTTTAGCCAAAAGCTGTGCTGACACCCGAGGCAGCAGCGAGACATTCCCAGCAGAGCCTCAGTTATTACCTCACTGTACCCAGTGTAATCACTCTGGAAAGCCTTAGTTTCAAAATTTTATGTCTCCAAGACAATGACATCAAGGGAAACCAGGCAATTATATCTGGATGCTTTTACTCATCTTCACAGGCAGCAGCAGGATGGGGCAGCCTAGGGTTGTCCCAGTTGCTTTGCCACAATCAGACCCTGGGGTTTTGCCAGAGCAGGGACAAAAGGGACACGTTATTACCAGAGAGACCAAGGGGCTGGGGGGAGGCAGACCCCTCTGCACAGGGCTTTGTGCAAAGGTACCTGAATGCCGCAGGGCTGTGTGGGACCCCAGGGGGAGCACTAGATTTACTCCATTTGACGGGGTCCAATAGTGCCCTGATAGCTGCACCCCCAGAAGGAAAAGTGTGTTTTTGCCTCAACTGCACCACCCTTCCCTTGGGCCCTGGCATCATCACAGCCCCACTTGCACCCAGGCCCCACAGACTCACTCATATGCAAAGAGAAGGGTCCCCTCTCCCACCGAGCATCTCAAACAAGGTACACTGGGACTGCCACAACCACACACACCTCCCCAGAGATCATTTACCTGGTAGATAAGAGCACCTCTGCGATACAGCAAAGAACAGAAGCACAGTAGCAACAACCACAAGACAAAGTATCATCCCACTGAACAGAGTGCTCTGAGCTCTTCCCACCCAGGAAAGGTTGGTGAGGGCAGGCTAGCCCTCAGCTGGTGCACACCAGCCATCACCCACCTTCCTCCTAACTCACTCAGCCCAAAACAGCTGGGGCTGAGCCCTGCTTCCCTGCGGGTGGGGATGCTGCGGAGCCCCATATGCCCCATCTGGTGATGCTGGGTGGCCAACAGCGGACAGGCAAGGGACAGGGTGTGCACATGGGCTGCCTCAAGGACTCCAAAAACCAGTTGGGGTTAATAAAATAAAGTTTCCCAGGCATCTGCTTCCCTACAACAGACCTTTTTAATACAGAGCAGACTGGGGTAAAACCAGTCCTTCTGCAGAAGACCCCACATTCCCAGGGACTTGCTGCTACTTGAGCAGTAGAAACAGAGAGGAGCCTCCACCTGCTGTGTGCCGTTTATTGTAGCAGAGAGAAAAAATAACGTGCGCAAGAGGCATTTTGCATAACTTAACAGAAAAAATAACACTTTTCCTTCACTCTTCACAGAACAACGGGCAAAATAATTTCCTACACATGGCTATTTTTCTGTGCTAACAGGCTGGTGTATTGATAAAATAATGGGTTTCCTCTAATACGCTGCAATACTTGATCTGAAACCCAAAGTTCAGGCTTGGAGGGGGGGTGTTCTTTTGCCATATAACACAGCTCCCACCGGCATTTGCCTGCTGGGAGGGTGAGCACCAGGTTCGTCCCTAGCAGAAGGATTTTCACAGCGGAGTCTGGCTGAGGATGTCAAGCAGCTCTCACTGCCCATGCCACATCCTGACTGCTCTTCCCTGGTTCGACTGGAGAGATGACTCGAAATGAGGGGGGCGTGGGCAGCACCAGCAGCCTCATTCCAGGGCCAGCGAGGGGATCTTGCAGACAAAGGGGAAGGCTCTGCCGCAGGCGTTGTCATTCCAGGAGCGCAGCGCTACCCCCCAAAAAAAACCAAGATGTTAGCCAAAAAAAGGCATGAGAAGGTAACCACACACTGCCCTTGGAATCGGAACCTTCTGCTGTTGCAGGAGGCTTTCCCTGTATGTCCTCCCATTTGGCTGCTCCCAGCTGTGCTCCTCCCAAGCATCCCCATCCCTGTTCTGGAGATGCTGGCATGGATGTCTGGCCCTGGCTCAAACATGATAGCAGGGCTGCAGCTGCAAACACAGCCCTGTACCCCACAGAATATCAACAGGCTGCCCATGGACAGGTTTAGGTATACACCTGACTGGTCCCACTGGCCAGTTTGAAGTGGGATTTTTGCACAAGCAGACTCTTGCCCGGCTTCAGCAAGATGTTCCTGGCCTGAGTTAGGGAGGGAAAAGCTGGCACACCAAGGCTGCATCTGGGAGGGGAAAATCAGAAATTGTGACCTTTGGCTAAATTCAGTAATTCTTCAAAGTGGGTGATGTTCCCCTCTTGCCACTACTATGGGAGAGGGTGATGGGCTGTTAGCAGAGGGAAAGTGAATGTGCATGTATGTGTGCACGTGGTGAAAGATAAAACACATTCCTGCAAAGAAAAAAGAAGATAATAATAAAAGATTAAAATGCAAACCCTCAGCCTGCCAGCAACCTCTTCAGAAAAGCACAAACCACAGTGGATTGACATTATTAACAGGAAAATATGACTTAAGGTGCCCTTGGCGCCCAATGCAGCACTCACCACTGCTGTGCCGGTACCAGATCTGCACGCAGTCCTCCTCCTCTGGGATGGAGTGGATGCCATCGTCGGGCTGACTGCCATCCCAGTAGTGGTAGTCATAGGAGGAGCCGTCCGTCCACTCAAAGTGACCCTCCTGGCATGGAGTGAGCGGAGAAAGGCAGTGATTGCAGAGCCCATTCGCAGAGGTGGGGCTTCCCGCTCCCGTGCAGCCCCATCCCCATCCCTGGTACCACACAGCCCAGAGACACGGGGAGAGACTGTCAGTGCTCACTAAAGGCCCAACAGCACATTTGGGTTGTACAACTGAGAACCTACCCTGGAAAGCCCCAGCATTGGCACCGGGGGAAGCCCATAAATTAAACCCATATATTTTTTAACACACCTTCCCAATTCTGTGTTCCTTTTTCTTTTCCATTCCTTTCCCAATATCTACAAAAAATTTGCTGGCATGAGACTGTTCTCTGATGATCTTGCTTTTTCTCTGTTTCATATTAGACTATATATTTCCAACATGTCAGTTTTGAAAAGTTGCAAAGTATCACAAGAAAGCAATAAAACTCGGTGATTTTTGACGTTGGAGGCATTTTCCATTTATTTGCTCTTCTTCGACCAGCAGTACAATACTCTATTAACCCATTAATAAAATGCCATGTGAAAAATTAGTAATTATTAATCTATTAATTCTAGTAACACTTTTCTTTTGAAAGCAGACTAGAGAGGATGAAATTACAAACTCCCTCGTGCATTGCACAACAGACCCTACACCACCACCCGATTAATGGGGCTATAAGGAATGAAGGAGAAAACCAAGTGGCTTTCCAGGTGGAAAATGCAGGGAAGTAAATTTTTCAAGGCCATTTCCCATGTGATTCTGGGGAACTCTCACCTGCCGCAGGTCATTGAGCCCCATCCAGATGTCAGTGGGGATGCCCGGTACACGGCTGTTCACCAGGTCGTACACAAAGACGTTTTCCTCCCAGCTAGCAAGACAGAGACATAAGGAGCTGCTGAGGGGGTGTGTCAGGGAAATGGTCAGAGCATCCACCCCATGGCATGGCCAGATGGAGCCCCCTCTCTAATTGCTATTGAATTCTTTCCTGGGTCTGTGCGAGAGGTGCATAGTGTAGAGCTGAGGGACAGGGAGCAGGGAGAAAGCCTGCGTAATGAGGTTGTCTTTCTATCCTTTTTTTCAAGAGTAAAAAATGAAGTTTGGAGGAATTTAGGAAATGCTACATGAGTTCTCCTGCCAGGTCAGAAAAAGACTCTCTTTTTTTTTCCACACCTTTGTATATACAGTATACAAATGTATTTCACAGAGCATCGGCCCTGCCCTGGTTGCTGCAGAGGGATGCTCAGGTGGACACAAGCTGGCACACAGATTGTGCTGTGGCAATGAGGCCTCATCCCCGTTTTCCTTCTTCCCCAGGCAGTGCTATGGTGGAATGACAAGTTTCTGCACTCCTCACCTGTGGATGGAGGCCAGCTTGGCTGATCTGATGCCAATGGAGAACTCAGCACAATAGAGGTCAGCTTCAGCCCAGGTTTTGTTGATGGGGAAGTACCGGTAGCAGTGGCCTTCGTACTCTGTCCAGAAGAGAGGGCAGGAGTAGGCGTGGACGGGCTCTGGCATGGCTGGGGACAGAGCAGAGGACATCCAGCGGCTGAGGGGAAGTGGCATGGCTGGGCAGCAGTGCCCAGCCCTGCTCCCCAAACCTCACACAAGCAAATAACCACCAAACACTCGCATGGAGAAACCAAAGTCACAGGAGCTGTGCAAAAGTTTGCAAATACCAAAACACATTTTGCAAAAGCTGTGGGTTCCTCAGTGGTACCATCTGCCTAAATCAGGAAGCACTTTTCCACCCAGTTTAGCATTGTTTTAGGCAAAGGCTGCTTAAAATAAAGGCACTGATTTTTGCTACTCGGGAAACCAAGATAAGGACTCCTCTTGTCTCTATCAGGCACCACTGGAGCTGCTGTGCTGTGATGGGAGCTGACAGCCAGGGCCTGCAGGGTTATGGCCATACTCTGCCCTTCTGCAAGGCCAATTTGCACCTCCTTGCTCTGAGCAAAACCCCTCACAGTGTCCTTGGGCCCGGACGCTCCCATGCATATATGCACGCCTTGGATTTCAGCCCCATAAATAGCTGGGTGAGGGGCGGGAGCGGTGCTGGCCTATCTGCCTCCCTCCACCAGATAAGAGCTGGGGCCCATGGAGCTGCTCCTCCTCCCTCACCACTTCTCAGAACAGTGGGGAAGTTACCCCAGAAGAGGCCATTTTAGGAGGCAGGATGCATTCCTGGGGCCTTTGTTGTTGCTGCTGAGTAAACACTGCAGTGGCATTAACACTTCTCTCTGGCCTCCTCCACGTCTTGCTCCTTCTGTTGTGTGCGGGGACGATGGAGCCCCCACACATAACACATAACACCCAACATGAACACATGTGTAAGCCCCAAATCTTGTGGTACGTAGGCTTAACTCTCTTAGCCACTGGTTTTTGAGCCTTGGGGAATTGCCAGCTTCCCCAGAACCGGTTCCCTTATCTCCATGGGGTCCTGGTCTAGGGTCAGTGCTACTGTCAGAGTGAGCAGGGAGGTGGGCAGGGCAGGGGTGGTTACGGCAGACATCAGATGCCATTAAACTAGCCAAGCAGGTAAAAGGCTCAAGGCTGGAGAGGTCAGGGTGATGCTACATGGCCTCTGGTACCGAGGGGGC